>NW_007732349.1:111585-120930 GCF_000696425.1 Galeopterus variegatus | reverse complement strand
TTAGGAGGGTGGGAAATCCAATTACGGTAATTGAAAGTGGAGCCTTGAAGAGGTGATTAGATTGTAGGACCGTGATTTAATGAATGCATTAAAAATGGTGGCCAGGGGCGTGGTTCTGAGGACTTTTAAAGGAGACTGAATGAGCAGGCGATACCCTGCCATCACTGTTGCCACCACCAACGTCTTCGCCAGCTATGTTCCCTTGACTTTGGATTTCCCAGTCTCAGGAACTGTAAGCAATAAATTTCACTTTCTTTATAAATCACCCAGTTTCAGGTATTTTGTTATGAGCAACAGAAATGGACTAATACACCAAGTAAGTAAATAAGTAAACATGATCATTTTAGATTGTATAAGTCAATACACCTTTCTAGGCTGAACACCGAATGAAGGCAGTAAAAACAGCCAGATCTTTTGGAATACATGATACCATTTTGGTTCACGCATTACGAAATTCCATCATTCAGACAAAGCAGTGGTGGGAAAGGGATCAGAGTATAACGAAACGCTAGTTGTGTGATGCAGACAGCAGCTGTGAAAGGAACTGGAGACACAGAAGGTCAGGAAGAACGAGCTTGACTGGCAAGAGAAGGTGGCAGGGGAGACAAGGGCCTTGGCTGGGCTCACATGAACAAGCGGGGGCGAGGACAACCAGGCGGGGTAAGGGACAGAGAGTACGGAGTCCAGGCAGGAGAAACGAGCTGGGACTGGTAGAATGAGCCCAGATATGAAAGGCCTTGACAGGCAGGCAGAGGTTTCAAAGGCTGAGAGAATTCAGTGGAGGCTCTAGAAGGAGGGAGGAAGGTGCTGAAAGCAGTCATGTAGACGACCTAATCTGACGGGGAGTCAACGATTTGAAAATTACTTGTCTTGGGCCGGCCCAGGGGTGCACTGGAGAGTGCGCTGCTTGGGAGCGCGGTGGCGCTCCCGCCGAGGGCGGCTCCCATGTGGAGACTGGTTCCCGCTCACTGGCTGAGCGCGGTGCGGGTGCAACACCGAGGGTTGCGATCCCGTTGCCGGTCCCCGGTACGGGCACAACACTGAGGGTTGCGATCCCGTTACCGGTCAGTAAAAAAAGACAGAAAAAGGAAAAAAAAAAAAAAAGAAAGAAAATTACTTGTCTTGGAGCAGGAAGAACACAGTGCCATAGACAGAAACAGAGAAGAGAAAGGGGCCTGGCTGGGCTGGGGGGAAAAGGACGATATAATTTTATGTTTTGTGAGTTTGGGGGAACACTCCATAATATGGACAGGCATTTAGGTTATATCATTCCTAAGGATTATATATTCTTCAGTACACTTGGACAACATGTTAACATCTACAAACTACTTTAAAGTTTACAAAGCACTCCTATGGGCTATTTAATTCTCAAAACCGCTCTGTGATGTAGGCACTTAAGGATCAGAAAACCAAGATTCGGTGGTAATTTTTTTCAAATCAGTCACTCCAGAGGTGACACTACAGCTTTCTACTTGAAAGTCTGCTGGTCGTGCTGTCCCTGAACCACTGCTGTCTCCTGGATCACATTGATTATTTCATACAAACTGGGCTAACAGCACAGCTAGGACTGGATCCTGCTGCAAGGCCCCATCCCAGACCTCTACTCTTTGTTGTGTTGTCTCTCCCAGCCCATCTCAGCCACAACCACAGTTTTAAGAACATGTAAACAACTTACTAACTTTTATCTCTCGCCTAGAACTTTCCTTTGAGTCCAGATCCATATAATAAATGGTTGACTCACATCTTTTGGATGTTCCCAATTTATCTCGCATTGAGTATGTCCAAAACCAAACTTTATAAACGACCTACAAAGATTTGAGAGGCCTGTGCAGTGGTACCCACAGCTGTCCGACCCTGTTCTGCTCCCCCAGCCCCCGGCTCGGAGTCTGCTGTTCTCACCGTCGGGGACCCTTGCTCCTGGTCCTCCCAGTAGCTGCATGGTTTATTCTTTCAGGTTTTTGCTCAAGTTTCATTTTTATACTGAATTCTTTCCTGTTCACTCTGCTTAAAATGGCAACTGCACTCCCAACACCTGCCTCTCTGTTCACCTTCCCTGATTCATTTTTTCCATGATACTTATCAAGTGCCTGCAATGTATGTGGAATGTTCTAGGCCATCTGATGTCCTAAATATTTTACTGATTTATCTTATTTTTTGGTCTCTCCATGCTGGAATATAAGTTCCACAATTTCAAGGATTTTGGTTTGTTTTGGACTCTACCCCCATGCCTATAGCAGAGCAATGTACACAGTACAAGTTCATTGATACAATGAATGGATTCTCTCCTCCATGACTCTATTTTTTTTCCAGTCCTGCTGCCCTAGTGACTGGCTCCATTATTCTTCCAATTATGCAGGCCAGGAAGCTAGGAATCAATCTTGACCCTCCCTCTTTCTCACCCACACCATAGTCCATCACTCATCAAATCCTGTTATTTCATCTCTACCAGTCCAACGTTTCCACTTCTCTCTAAAGCCACCACTACCACCTCCCTGGTCCACCTGCCATGTCTTGCCTGAACATCTGCAATGGTCTCCTAGTGCCTTATCTACACACACCTCCCACCCATTCTCCATACCAATGACAGATGACCTCTCCAGCACGAATAATCTGCAATGGCTTCCTACTGCTCTCAGGATGCAGACAAAACACCTTTATAACCCAGGGCCTGCATACTCTTCCCACACTCCCTGCCTCCCCTCCCCAGCCCCCAGCTCTCTGTGTGCTTGGTGCACTGGTCTTCCTTCACTCCTAGACATCACCACGCTCTCGCCTGGCATGCTTTTTCCTATGCCCTTTACCTAAACTCCAAGCTCTCCTTTCAGATTGTGGCTGAAACAAACTCCCTGGGCAGTCTTTTGACTCATGTAAAAAAACTAAGTCATAATTTACATACAGTAAAATGGACACTTTTTAATGTAAAATTCTGAGTTTTGACAAATGTGATCACAACCACAATCAAGATACAGAACAATTTCATCACCACCAAAATTTTCTACATGGCCTTTTGTAGCCCAGCCTCCCCCCAACCACAAGGCAACCACCCATCTATTTTCTGTCCTAATAGGAAGTGGTGCCTTGGCAAGAATGTCAAATAAATAAAATCTTAGAGTATGTAGCTTTTTAAGTCTATCTTCTTCCACCCAGCATAATGCACTAGAGATTCATCCACATGGTTGTATGAGAAGCTCATTCCTTTTTATTACTGAGTAGTATTCTATTGTGTGGATATACAGTCGCACACTGCACAGTGATGTGTCGGTCACAACAGACCATCTATAGCACGGTGGTCCAATAAGATTATAATGGAGCCGGAAAATTCCTACCGCCTAGTGACCTCTCAGCCACTGTAAAGTTGCAGCGCAATGCCTTACTCTTGGAGGAGAAACAGGCTGGGCCGCATAGCCTCGGTGTGCAGTAGGCTATACCATCTAGGTCTGTGCAAGTGCATGCGTGATGTTTGCATGATGACCAAATCTCCTGCAGATGCATTTCTCAGAAGGTGGCCCTGTTGTGAAGTGATGCATGGCTATACTTTGGTTTGTTTATCCCTTCACCAGGTGAGGGACATGTGGGTTGGATCCAGTCCTTGGTGATTATGATTCAAGCTGCTATAACCATTTCTATATAGTTTTCGTGAAAAGGAAGGTTTTTATTTCACTTGGGTAAATACTCTCTGGTTAGATTTATAGCACAGGATACCTTTCGTGGTTACAGTTTCAATTTTACATTCATTGTGTGATTATTTAACATCTCCCTCATTAGGTTGTAAAACCTGTGAGGGTGGGACTGTGTGTGATTGTCATCAACAGGCATTTCAAACGCCTCCTGTGTGCCTACCCCAGAGCACACACTAAATATTTATTGAGTGGACAAATAACCTGCTTCCTTGTTAGGCACTGTTAGGAATGGAAATTGCTTCCTTTGATCACTTTTTCTTTTTTATTAGGGGATAGAAGAAAGATTATGTTTAAATAAAGCTTGGCTCTAAAAGACGTATCCTTTTTCTAGCAGATAATAAGAATTTTTGTTTCTTTTTAACTTGCAAAATCAATATCACACTATAGACAATTTTCAGAAGGAAGTAAAATACATCCTGGTCACTACTGCAACAAAACTGTTTTAACTTTTGGGAAACTCTTGTAGTCTTGTTCTTGGGAAACTTGCTTCCAATCTAGCTCTGGCTGGAAATAAAAGACATGAAATACACCAGTCCACTCTTTTCCCCAGTCTGGCCCATAGCAGCAGACCAGTGCGGGGGATGGCTGTTTCTCCCTTTTGCACTCCACCTGGGGAAAGTCATTTTACAAGAGGTCTGCCAGAATACCAGGGGTGTGCGGGTGTGGGGTGAGGAGGCCAGCCTCTCAGGAAGTGGCTTCCCTCCCGGCCTCCCACCGTGAGAACACAGGTGGCAGCTGCTAACATGCCCATCTGGAAAAGAAATAAGATATTCCCTCCTTAAGACCCCACGGCCTCACGGCTTTGGAGACCACCCTCAGGTTTCTTACCCGTAGGAAAGAAGGAAAGCCCTGTCCGTAGTATCCGACAGCAAAGTATTCAGGCTGAGGCCTCATTGCCTTAATGATGTTCTCATAAAATGAGGCTCTTTTTTTCTGGAAAACGAAACAGAACATTCCAGAGGGAGGTTATAAGGATACTGTTGGGAGGAAAAAAAAGAAAACATCGGACTGTTTGCTTTGTTGTTTCTCATGTAACACAGAGAAATTAAAGGTCTTTGGAAAACATCCTGTGGGCAGAATGGTCCCCCTTTTCTGGTTATAAGGATACTGTTGGGAGGAAAAAAAAGAAAACATCGGACTGTTTGCTTTGTTGTTTCCCATGTAACACAGAGAAATTAAAGGTCTTTGGAAAACATCCTGTGGGCAGAATGGTCCCCCTTCTTTCGGGTCAGAGGTTTTGGGCCTGGGGTCATGAGTGGGCCTAGGAGGGCTGTGAGTCCCTGAGGTTGTGTGCAGAAGTGTGTGCATCCTTCTGGGTAGGGAGGTGCAGGGCTTTTGTAAAGTCCTCCTAGCGGGTTCAGGACCCCTGAGAGGTAAAGCAGCACTTTCTGAGATTCACAGAAGGTGGCTGCACTTAACCAGAAATGCACAGAGAAGATAAAGAAGTTTCCAGTTTGTGTGATGGTTTGGATTATAGTTCTTGGATAGCTACAACAGGCCAGAAGGTAGTGGTGATGTTCTGTTTTTCAATATCTGGCACCACCCCTCTCTTTAATTCTCCACAAGGGGGCTGGCTTCAGCTAGGCTCAGAGTCAGCCTTGAAGAAAGCAAAATAGGCACTCAGACCTGGGGGGCTTTAAGAGATGTCCCCAGCCTCCTCCATGACAATAGTTAGCACGCTGGTATTACTATTGCACCCCGGTGAAGGTCTCTGTCAGAATAATGTTTTCTTAGATGGGTAACATGTTACACGGCTAATAGCTCAATTCAGTTGATGAAATTCATGCGTGAATTTTTGTGTGTGATGGCTGGAGCTGGTATAATACATTGGTAAATTTGTTACACAGTGATCTTGACAAACAGCTCCTCAAATAAATGATCACTCCATGGTAATGGGTGACCTGACATTTGTGACACCTTTACAAAAATTATCAAATGCAATACTGTGTTGGCCTACCACTGGGCATTTTGAAGGCTATTTTTGTTTTGATTTATTGTTTTTAAAGAGTTGGACCATGCCTACAGTTTGGTGTAATACTCATGTTCAGGGAACTGTAAGAGTTGAGCAACCCAGTGACATGCGGGAGAAGGCAAAGAGAATCAAGATCTGGCAGAGGTATTTTACAACTTACCAAGATGTACACAGTGGAGCTCTTGGGGAAATAAAATTAGCCTTGATAGAGTGTGGATGTGTTTTCCTCCCAAAGCTCAGGTCAAAATCTGGTCCCCAACTTGGCAGTGTTGGGAGTAGTTTGGGGCATGGGGGCGGGTCCTTCATGAATAGATTAATACCCTGGGGAGGGGGTAGTGAGTGAGTTCTCGCTCTATTAGTTCCCCTGAGAGCTGGTTGTTTAAAGGACCCTGGCACCTCCTCTCTCTCTCTCTCTCTCTCTCGCTTCCTCTCGCCATGTGATCTGGTTGTACCCGCTGGCTGCCTGCTGCTTTCCACCATGAGTAGAAGCAGCCTGAGGCCCGTGCCAGATGCAGCTGTCCCAGAATCATGAGCCAAATAAACCTCTGTTCTTTATAAATTGCCCAGTCTCAGATATTCTGTTACAGCAACACAAAAATGGATTTATACGAGCCTCAAAGATTAGCAGTGCACCCATGTAGCAGGGCCTGGAGGATGCAGAACACAGAACAAGTCATTTTGGATACAGAAGGTGTCTGAAATATGCACTGTGTCAACAGAAGGTGGGAAAGAGGAGATGGAGGGCGGGGGGGGGGGGGTCTGTAGAAAAACAAATAGACCAGGAAGGGAGAGAGAGCTGCAGACTGGGGTACATGGTGCATTAAGGGAAGCCACACCAAGTCACTACCATCTGCGACCCAACATCCCACTCCACAGTTCTGAGCCTTCTGTGAAGGAGAATCCGGAGAACAACGATCAAAGCTTTTGGATCACATCTTTTTTCGTTTTTATTTCAAGCAAGGTTTACTTTTTCATGGTAAAGAACACCATTTATCCTGGCTTTCTTCAACTTAGGAAAAAGTTTCCACAAGCACTAATTTTAGCAACCCATTGGAGACTCAGCATGCTCTGACCCAGACTCACCAGGAGATTGCCAAGGCCCTCGTAGTCAAACACTTTGCTCTCGTAAGTCTCAGCCAGCTCCTTGCTCAGTTTGATTGCCTTCTCCCACATCTTCAGAAAAAGGAAAGTAGGGTTAAAAGCGGAGACTGAAGCAGTCATTGCAAATGTCACAGGGAGATTTGCTGGGAGAGGAAGTGGTCAGGAGGGTTGAGTTTCTGCAGATATTCCTGACCTGTTGCATCCGTGGCTCAACTAAACCTTTTTTCCTGACATCATAAAGACACTGTAGCTTGGCTGCTTTGCCAGGAGGCATCTTCTGTAATTCTGTTTGCAAAAGCATGAAGAACACCATGGCCTCCAAACAAACCGATACTGAGTTCAGAGGGCAAAGCACTGATGATGACTTAAAGTAGAACAAAACCTTTTCCAAAGCATAGGTTTTGAGTCCGAGAGTCTTGTGGCAGGGGAAAGGGAGCTGCTGAGGGACGATTGGGGGAGTGGGGAGAGAGAGAGAGAGAGAGAGAGAGAGAGAGAGAGAGAGAGAGTGTGTGTGTGTGTGTGTGTGTGTGTGTGTGTGTGTGTGTGTGTGTGTAGGTGGGTTGTTTGGGGGATGGACAAGAGGCTAAAAGTACTTTGTTGTGTGGAATCTGGCAAACTGTCTTCACATGCAGGGCACTGATTTCTCTGCTTAGTAAAAGAGAGTTTTAGGAAGTGCCTTAGGAAAAAAAAATAACAGAAAAACAAAAAGCTAATAAATAAACTAAACAACGACATAAAAGAGGGGTAGAATCATGTAAGTTACGGGCTCATGCACATATTTGGTGTCCGAGGCTAGCATCCCAGACTGAGTCTTCTAATCCTTTTTGTATTTCATGAAATGTCTCTTAGATGGATACTGTTCAAAACACAGCATGTGGTCATTTCCTGCTTTGTTCTTGTTCACAAAGTGCTAAGTTCTGGCTGCTAGAGGAACGTATGTGCAGCTCACAAGCAATTGTTAAACATTTTAAAGTTAAATTGTTTAAAATCATCATTTGCCAAATCTGCCCCCTCTGAAATGTCAGGCGTGGATCACTGACAAGGCTCTGAAATGTGCCATATGGAAACCATTCCAAAGCAGTGGGAATTGGTATAGGAAACCAGTCAGCGTCATAAAGGAAGTCAGGTGGAGTAGCCCAAGTTCCCTCTTTACCAAATGTGAAGTTACATAAGAGACAGGGAGACTGGCTAACACAGCAGTTTCAAAATGTTGTCTCTGGCCCCTGGGAGCCCTCAAGACCCTTTCAGGGGTCTATCAGGTCAAAACTATATTCTTCTTTTTTTTAAAAAATTGATTGTACATATTTTAGGGGTACACTGTTGACTACCATCACCTGTGTACAACAATATTAGCATATTCATTATTACAAATCATAATTATTCTTTCTGTCCCTTAATAATACTATTATTATTTGCCTTTTTCCACACTCATTTTCTTGTGAATACACAGTGGAGTTTTCCAGAGGTTACATGATATGTGGTATCACAACGGAATGAACATAGAAGCAAATAAGAGAATCCTGCTGTCTTCTACTAACCCAGTCATTAAAGAGATTTACGAAAGTAATGCCCTTAATTCTTTGGTAAGTATAATAATTTTTCAAAAATATATATGATTTTTGCTAACAGGTAATAGGTTTATTATTACTGTTAAAAGAACAAATAAGTGAATATTTAACATTTTTCTGCTTTAATTTCTAAGAGTATGCATATCAGTAGAGATGCACATGAACAAAAGCGCTTTGGGGTCCTCAATAATTTTTAAAGGGGTAAAGGGTGCAGAGACCAAAAAGACTGAGCAAATATACTTGCTCTCTGGGCCTCAGGTTTTCACTAGTAAAATAGAAATAATATCTACCCGATAGGGTTATAGGAAAAATTAAATTAGAAAAATCATCCAAAACAGTAATTTGGATAAGAAACAGTAATTAGTCTGAAAATCATCCAAAACAGTCATTAGCACTAAATAGATGATAGCTATTTTATCATGATGATGATTTGGCTTATTTATTTATTTGATACCTAACAGGTTCCACTGATAAATAAGGTGGCTGGCAGTGGCAGCCCATAAGACTTATCCAGGCACCTGAAACTGGCTGAAACCAGGACCTGTTTTGTTGGATTGCACAATGCATTTTTCCTTCTTTCTCCCCCTAACCTCTCTATATTTTTTTCCATTTTTAATTTAAAGCCCTTTCAGCTGGACATGCTTTCTCCAGCTGACCACAGACTCCTTGACTTCCTGGCCCAGTTCATCTGTTCATTTTACCTTCTTGCCCTATAGGTATTTCAGTTGCTTATTTCCTACAGCTTATGGTGTAGGGAATAAGCAGGTAGTGACTTGGGTATGGGATGTGTACCACGTGTCCACCAATAATCTCTTGAGAATGCACAGAAAATGATGATACCAGCTCCTGGCTCCCAGCAATATTTAAAAGGTAAAGCAATGGTTATAAAGAGTAATGTTCTAGCCTGCCCATTCTATTTGCCCTTGGGGTAAATGTCCTCAAAATAAGTAATCTTTACTGCCTTTCATACCTTAATTTATCTATTCATTTTCTCTACCATTAAAAATATCAGAATTCAAAGACA
>NW_007732349.1:109637-110783 GCF_000696425.1 Galeopterus variegatus | reverse complement strand
GGGTTGCGATCCGTTGCCGGACACAGAAAAAGACAAAAAAGACAAAAAAAAAAAAAAGAATTTGTCTGGTCTTTATCCTGAGTTCCAGGGAGAGAGTTTCTAAAACACTGGAGTTTCCCAAGTGATAGGAGTGTCTTTGTTATTCCTGTAGAGCCCCTGAAAACCACACCTGTATCTATGCTAATGAGGTGACTCATGGTGAAACCCTCCTGGGTTTATGCTAATGCCCTGACTCATGATGGGCCTCTAGATATTCTCAGGTTGGAGGCTGGCTCTGCTAGAAAGACCAACCATGTGATTAGAGGGTTAGGGCTTTGAGCCACATGATATCAACTTGACCTCCAGGGAGGAGAGAGGGACTGGAGATTGAGTTTAAGCATGTCGTCAATGATTCAATCAATCATGCCTACAAAATGAAATCCCAATTAAAAACTCTGCACTCTCAGGCTAGGGTAAACTTCCCAGTTGAAGAACACAACAATTTACCAGGAAGTTGATGTGCTCTGAGTTCATGAGGAGAAGATACAGAAGCTCTGTATTTGGGACCTTGTATGTGTCTTAATTTTGCTGGTCCTGATTTGTGTCCTTTATAATAAAACCGTAATCATTAAAAATATCACTTTACTGAGTTCTGTTAGTTGTTCTAGCACATTATCGAACCTGAGGGGGTCATGGGAACCCTACAAATTTATAGCCAATTGGTCATAAATGCAATGATCTGGGAGCTCCCAAATTTGTGGTTCTGAAGTGGGAACAGTATGGTTGGGGATGATGACCTTGACCTCTGTAGTATGCACTAACTCCGAGTGGGGAACATCAGAATTGTACTGCAATATTACACTTGTGTTCCTCTTCCCCCAGCACAAAAATAAATAACCCAACACTCACTTTGCCTTTGTCAAAATATGATATTATTTCTTGATACAACTTTTCTTTAAGTTCCTGCTGGGTATACACATAGTAACTGTCCCTCTGAAGCAAATGGGGCATACAGGGCTTGTCAGACCACTAAAAAGACACAAAAGCAACAAAAAAGATTAATGCAACAAATTAATTAACTAATTAAAAGAGATAAATGTAACAAATATTCAATACCCCCCAAATCTGAAACAAATATTCAGCCAAAAAAAAAAAAAAAAAAAAAAA
>NW_007732349.1:102855-108787 GCF_000696425.1 Galeopterus variegatus | reverse complement strand
AAAAAAAAAAAAAAAAAAAAAAACAGGAAAAATATTTGTATATATATTGAGTTCATCAATATTATATTTCAGATTATTTAATTAAACACAAAAATTACATATACACACATATATACATGTCAGCTCCAAAACAAGTGTCATGCCAAATGGAGAAACACTTGCAGCATTCCCACGAAAGTCAGGAACAAACGGAGGTTGCTAACCAACATGACTGCTGTTGTACATCATTAACACAATCCAATAAAAGAAATGTTAAAAGTATAAAGATGGGTAGGAGGAGGTAAAATTATCATTATCTGCAAACATTATGGTTGTATTCTTCACAACACAAAGCAGTCAACCAAAAAAAAAAAGCTACACATAATAAAGAAATTAAGTAGCAAGATTAAGACTTTGTTTATTTGGAAATAAATTTCAGATACATAGATAATAATCATACAGGAGACAGTTGAAGAAAAGACCCAAACAAAAATAAACCCAAAAAGATATTGAAGAGTGAACATCACAAGAAATATGTGAGACATAAATGCAGAACACTTGGACACACCACTGAGGGGCACAGAAGCAGACTTGAACAAATGGAAAGTCATACCATGCTTTTGGATAAGAAAACTCTACTTCATAAACATGTAAATTCTCACTAAATTAATTTTTAAATTTCATGATTCCAAAATC
This sequence comes from Galeopterus variegatus, assembly GCF_000696425.1. NCBI lineage: Eukaryota > Metazoa > Chordata > Mammalia > Dermoptera > Cynocephalidae > Galeopterus > Galeopterus variegatus. The sequence goes on along the minus strand of NW_007732349.1, from coordinate 108,112 downwards.
CACATGGAAAAATAAACAAAAAGGAATAGGTGGGGAAACTCTGAAAAAGAAGAGTAATAAAGAGTAACTACCAGATAATAAAACATATTATAGAGAATTAATAATTAAAACAGTGTGGTTCTAGTACATGTACAGAAACCCATGCAGAAGTATGTAAGACTTAGAAAGAGACCGTTCCCCACAACCCCCAACAAAGGGATTTAGTCCATGATAAAGATGGAATCGCCTCTCCCACTGAGGAAAACACAGACTATGCTTAATACATGGCATCTCTAGTGAGTAGATGTCTGGGAAAGAAGCTGCATCTGCACCTAATTCCCTACAGCAGGGGAAGAGAGTTTAAGTTTCTGAGCAGCCCAAATGAAAAGACCTATGGTTACAGACATTTTGGGTCATTCTGTGGTGAAATCCACAGCCAACAAGCCTTACCATCTAACCCACATACAATAAGCTTTTTAGGGCCCCCATCTTGAATATGAATTGTGGATTCCCTCTGGGAGGTGGAGAGGCAGGGATTCCTGTTTTTATTTAGCAGTGTGGAACAATGTATATGAATTGTTTAGTACAAAATAAAAATTATATTATAAAAAGAAATTAATTGCTGGGGACAAGCACACACGCAGAAGGATCGAATAGGAGGCTACTGTAGTGCTCAAGGTGACAGGTGCTGGTAGCTGGGGCCAGACGGCATCAAGACAGATAAAGAAAAGTGGGCAGGCTAAGGGTACGTTCTGGACACAGTGTCCATGATTACTGCTCATTGAGAACGTGGGAGGTGGTGAATAAAAGACAGGAATCAAAGACTACAAGGAAAGTGTCTGAGCAATTATACAGACGGTGATGGCACTTAGGAAAACGATAAGAAAGGGGTGGTGGGATGGGTTAGGAAGGGGGAGAAGAGTGGGCGGTAAAGGTTTCCATTACAGACACATTAAGCTTGAGCTGTCTATTAGTCATTCAAAAACTGATGTCAAAAGAACAGTTTATACATGAATCCAAAGGGAGAGGAGGTGGTCAGGGCTAGAAATAATCATTCGGGATTCAAGACATATAGATGTGTTTATATCTGTGCCACGCTGTAATTTTATTTAGGGAGAGAGTATAAATAGAAAAGTACTTTTATGGTACTATATTCGTTTACAACTCATCTCTCTGCAGTTTGACAAATCTTTTTATATATTAATCAATGTGTGTTTTATATCTTTCATTAGAGTGTCAATTACCGGAAACCTGTTAAGTTGTGTTCTGCTTCCTAAGGATTTTTAAATAAATGATAAATAAACGACATTTTCCCAACCTTGATCTGACAATTAGCTGTTCCTATTTAAAAGGTATAGAAATATCGTAGGATAGATGGATATCCCTTGAATAAGGTTTTTTTTTCTGGTCAAAATCATGCAGCGTATAGAATTTAGTCCCAAAGGACAGAACAGGTGACATTCTGCACACTGCCTCCCACCCTGTTGAAGCACGTGCCCCCGATCCATTCACCTGCAGAAGCTCAGCGTGTAAGAGAAGTGTGTAGGCAGCTTCTGTGTAGTTCTCACAGTCTCGGTGCAAATCTCGGAGCTTGTACAAATATCTGGTAAGAAGCAGAGAAAGGAGGCATTCTGTGGCTCGGGAGTTGATCTAGAATTCAGCTCGTTCCACAACCAGAACCCAGCCTGCTTCCTGGCCTATCCCCACCCACCGCTGTGCAGGAAACTTCTTTTCTCTTGGGCAAAGGAGTAGCTTACTTCCTGTTTGTTTAATCCAGTGCTGCTTCTGGCCTCTGACTTCTCTACTGCATCTCTTCTACTTTCCACTCTTCCTTTAAGGCAGTGGTGCTTAATTATTATTTTTTTTAAAGTCTCGGACCCTTTGGGAAGATAATGAAAACTATGGCATCTCTTCCCAACAACATGCCTATAGTTTACGTACAAGTCAGTTTCATGTTTAGGGATTCACGGACCCCAGACTAAGACTCCTTGGTAGGTGGTCACATCCTGCCCCTGGGCAGCCTCTCCTGACTACCCTGGCCAGAAGTCTCCTGGCCCTCCCTGAACCCCAACATGACCCTACGTAGGCACCTCCTCCTATTGCCCTTACTGGTGCATCTGTCTAAAGAGTCCCTCCTTGTGGGGCAGATGGGGCATCTCATGTACCTGTAGGTGACTCTCAAAGCAGCGAGCATGGTGTCGGGCACAGTAGTTGTTCAAGGAATAAGTCACAAAGCTGTGACATAACTAGCAAAAACAGGACATTTCCTTCATCTTACCTTATGTATATGTCCTCTCTTTTCTTTTCTTTATAAAAATTCTGCCAAAAAAGAGATCATAAAATATCAGTGTAAATCCAGGGCTATCGACGAGCTGGCCACAAAAATGGCCAAACCACTATAGTTGCTTTTCAACAGTGTCACTTTTCCAGAGAGTTTACCGTTTCCCTTTAACAAATACCCCCATAAGAAAAGGAAGCGATAGATTATTTTAAAAAGTTAAGTTGAAGAATTTTTTTAAGGACCATGCTTCTAAGGGAACAGATACCTAGCTCATGTACTCAAGTCACTGGGTACACCGTTTTCTCAGGAAGCAGACAGGCTGTGGGTTCTTAGTTTATATGAGGCAGAGGTGTGGACGGCACCCTAAGCCTCTGAGGTGTGTGTCCCCAGTTAACACGTCTTGGGAAAGGCAGGACCAAAGAGTCTGATCCCCGTGAGGATGTCACATACTAACCCCCTACTCATGGTACAGTGCTTCTGAAGGATACTCATCTATGTCCTCTAATTCCAACAACGAAGCAATCACATAAGACAGAAACAGGTGGAGAGTGGCCTTCAGGAAAAGAGCTGAATCGAGAGCTTATGTTGGATTTTCCATCCCCGTTTCCAAATTTATTCTCAAGATCTGAGGCTGCTGGAGTCAAAGCTGAGTCAGCTGGTCCAATTAGACTGAACAGGACACAGACTGCATAAAGGTGACCCAGGCATCCTCGTGTCGGTGAGATCTCCCTAGAGCTGAGCTGTGGGGTGCAGGGGTGGCCTGGCCATGCCCTCCCGCCCTCGCAGGGGCCGGCACATACCAGCACGTTCACGGTGCAGCTCATGCGGTTCTCCTTGCTCTCGTCATGCATGACGATGGTTCTGTAGTCCAGCAGATTCTCCAAGAGGCTGCTCACCAGCAGGGCGAACACTTCCCCGGAGCTGGACAGGTATTTATGTTTCCGGCAATGTTCTAGGAGCCTGGGGTAGAGGGGAGGTAGAGACACATGCTTACGTTCCTTGTGGCCATTTCAGTCCAGCACCCTTGGTGAGCACGAACCAAGGGCCCAGCAGCAGGTGGTGCAAGATGAGATGGCACAGATGTCAGTTAAGCCAGCACATGCCTTTGTAGAATACCCTCCTGTCTTGGTACCTTCACTTACGCAGTGCCTCTGTGTGTACGAATGTTCTACATTTTCTGAAGGGCTTTGTTCAAGTCCCACCACCACCTCGAATTCCAGCCCGCACTGACCTTATCTGAACACCTGCTTTATTTTTTTCCAGTCAGTGTCACAGAATTGAGAACCTCTGCCCAGAAGGTTGCTATATACTATCTGATGTCTCTAATCAACTTGTGTTAGACCATCTTCCCTACGTTTTTATTCTCCCTAAGGCCTGGCACTCAGGGCATCCCATGGGCATTCTGGAAAGCCTCAGATTAATGTCCAGCCTAGAGGAGCCTAGTACACATCCAGAATTGTGGCTCATCACATAAAAGTGTTATTTTCAAATAAAAATGCAGAGTTGTAAATAAGCAAATGGAGGCTAAACTTTTGGTCTAAATCCTCTCTCTTTGGACCCATATAGAGCAAAGTTCAGGGGCTAATTAGATTAGGCAATTAAAAGAAAACTTGGGAAAAGGGAGAAAAAAAGAGAAAGAAATGGATCCGAAAAATTAGTCCAGACTTCAGGACTGCTCTTGGGTACTGGAGATTTGTGTGGTCACATTCTTCTGAGTTAGCGGCCCAGGAAGAACCAAGAAAACAAACTAAGATCTTCATGTAAAAAATCAGCTATAGAATTTTTAAAAAAATGAGTAGTAGTTTATCATGTTTGAATATCATATGTGTGTGTATCTGTGCATAACTTCTCCATTTAATTCCACATGAGATCAGAATTGCTAAAGTGATAAACTGGGAGGTTTGAAGCCCAAACAGACAGATCTAATGGAAACAGGATAAAAAGGTCACCAAAAGGTCTTATTATCATTAAAAATAAAATAAGAAAGACTTCTAGTTCTTTAAAATACAGACTGTTCCTCAATTCAAGTTGATTTCTGAGTCTTCAGAGTGCTGGTTCCTTAGGGAATCTTGAAAAAAAAAGAAAGAAAAAAGTGGGGAGTCTCTGTCCCTAACTAGTTTTATCTAGTCTATAAAACTCCCACAAAACAGCTAATACAAAATGACCTAGGCTAGTACTCACTAGGGGACAAAGCGGGTCAATATTATAAAAGTTCAGAGAAATCAACAGTCAAGAGTAGTTCCAGTCCTGAATGACGGGAAGATTTGTAAGCAATGATAACAGTAACACCCAGCAGTACTAGAGCAGTCGACAGTTATTAAGCATGAACTCTGCAACAGACACTGTGTGAGCAGGTCTTCTCACTTAATCCCAGCGACAACACCAAAAAGTAGATACTATGTTTTCATATGGAAAAAAAGGAGGTGTCAGATAGGTTGAAGAACTTGTCCAGAGTCAGACTCCTAGTATGTGGTAAAAACAGGATCTGAAGCTCAGTCTCTAACTCCAGCATGCAACTGTTTGCAACCACTCCTAATCTTTTCATACTGTTCTTCCACATGTACAAAGGAGACTGAAGAGGGCAGGAGGAGGATGGGTGAGTGCCTGTGGAGGTGGAGATGGGGGTCGGGGCAGGGGGGTAGCACAGAGCAAGAAATGGACAAGTTGAGTCGGGTAGAGGGACAGGGCAGCGAGAAGACCAACCTGGCTGAAGATAGAACTGCCTTTTCTTAGAGGTCCTTTATAGGGCATAAGGTACTTTTACATACAAAGTGGACCCTGAATTACTTTTTGCTTTAATTTGTTGCTTTGAAGCCAAAATTAGAGGTGCTAACACTTGTGCTGAGGTTCAGAAATTCAGGCCTTGGGCAAAATGCAGTGCTCTGCACATTTCCTTCTGTCCTCCGTCTGCTCGGTTCTCTGGGCTGGGTTGGCCAGGAGAACAAGGACATGTGCCTTGCATTGTTGGAAATAAATTGTAATGTAATGAGGGGGGGG
>NW_007732349.1:98104-101720 GCF_000696425.1 Galeopterus variegatus | reverse complement strand
GGTCTTAGTGAGATGAGCCTTCCCGAGAAATAAGATTCATGCTTTCGGGCTGGTCTTACAGCATCAGCTAGACAGTGTCAGCAGTGGATGGGATAAACATCATGGACCCCACCAAGGACCATGGTGGGGCGACTGCAGGGCTTCTGAGATGACTCAATGGCCCTGTTGGTGCAGCAGAAGCCCTGTTTGACTCTGTTACAAAATGACACTACCACCTTGAGGTTTTGTTTCTGAAATACTCACAGTTTTTCCAGAAGAACCTTGTATTGTTCATCTCCTCTGCCCCCTTCTACCTCTTGGTCCAGCTTTGTGATCAACTCATTCTCAAACTGAAAGCAAAGTCAGAATTTCACAGGAGAATGTTGCATCCTTAGAAAAAGACATGACAGACACCTGGCAAATCTTTCTAGTTTTGGCTCGACCTCTTCACTGAATTGTGATTGTTTCCAGCATATACAGGGGAGGACCACACTTCACATCTTTCATGTGAACCAAGCTCCCATCTAAAGGTTCTAATGCAGTCTTATGTTATTCTGTCTTTTGCTCTATATTTGCAAAAAAATATATAATCCAAAACATTATTTTTTGTTACAACTATGCATATAAAAATGGCATAATGATTTAAATTTTCTTTTATTTTTTTCTGGTTTAAGACTGGGCAGCGGGATCCTTTTTTTAAAGCTTCATAGCTGCAAAATCTTCCTTACAGTATTAATACACCTTGTAAATAAGGAAACTGAGGCATGGTGAAGATATCCCAGGCAAACTGAGTNTTAATACACCTTGTAAATAAGGAAACTGAGGCATGGTGAAGATATCCCAGGCAAACTGAGTTTTCAAAACTAGGGAGTAAATGACTAGACCTCAATTACATCATACCTTAAGCTACACTACAACAGAGGCGTTTTCCTCTATTTGCTTCGTTACTGTCTCAGCTATACTGTGAGATAGACAGAATTAAAAGGCAGGAAGTCAGCTTTTAATTATCCAGAGACAGTGTTGCTTTAGGAAAGACGTGTAGCAAGAAGACTTCTTCTAGGCTCTGGTTATATCGCTAATTGCTTTACAAAATGAAATATAAAATGAATTTTTAGGTCGACTTTGATTTGTATTATTCAGGCTACAGCTTCTCTATATAGAAAGAAAATAAATAAAGGAGAGTTGACTATATGGGCACGAGTCAGATTACAGGGTCTGCCACTCCTTACCATATGGAAGTTGCCGTTCCCACTGAAATTGAACTCACACTGCATCATATCAAAGAAAATAGGGATTGTGGCTTTCTGGAGCTCTACTTGGGGTGTCAGAGTGACCTCCAGAATGGGACCCACCATGGATGGGATGAATTTGATTTTGTGGGGACCTGAAATGAAAGTAAATAAAGATATTAAAAAATCCTATTACTGTAAGTAAAGTGTTACACTCTTCCTCCACAGGGCTCATAAGAAAAGAAAAAGGTCATGTGGGTAAATCAACCCAATTCCAAAGTGAGTGACTAACATGGTATTCTGATGGCGTGGGGGTGACTTAATAAGAGAAGTTCATTGTCAATGTCCCAGCGGAGATGAGGGTGTAAAACTCTCAAGCCAACCCTCACATCTAGACATGCACACACAAATAAATGTCAGGGTTACATGAATTAAAATAAAAAAGAACTCATTGTGGGATGCTTGGGCTTGCTCAAGGTTATTAAACACTCACCTAGGTTATACCACATGTCCCGGATCCTAAAGCCGATTTCCTTTCTCATGTCCCCATATCTAGGAAGAAGATCATAAACCGAGACAAGGATTTGCAGTGGAAACATGTTGCATATAATACAATGACGAGGGAATAAAAACAGCCTGTGTCCCCCTGGGTCACAATTAAGGCAGGGTCAATGTAAGAGATGAGACCCATACCTAAAGAAGCCCCCAAAGAGAACTGAGCCACACAGAGGACAGGGGACGTGAACAGCAGGAGGAACCAAATGCACATGTAGAAGAATAACCAAGAAGGTGAGATGAACAAGCTTAGTGAAGGCAGAAGACTGAGAATAGGCTGGTTGCTGCAAAGCAAAGAAATAACCAAACAAAACATAACAAACGCTAATGAGAAAGAAGATGAAAGAGGTCTGATCTACGTAGTAATGTGACTGAAGGCTAACAAACGGGCTGACTTTATACTTATATTCAGGTAACAGACATCCACTCCAGTGTGGTCTTCAAAGTACTCACATTGGAAAGCCCTAGATCATGCATTCTCAATGGGGGGTGAGGGGGGGCGATATTGACCACAGGAGGGTGAATATTAATCCTTAGAGGGAACAAAAGCTTACTGTTTCTAATGTATACCGTGCAGACACCCATACAGTACATCAGCAGATATACACTGTACCTGTGGTATTAAAATTGATGGACAGGGGTGTGATTAGAAAAGCAATGTCTAAAAAGGCTCCTTATCAGAGCTGATAATGAGAAAGAGGATAGAGAAACATTGGTCTAGACAGTGCTTCTTAGGTGGAGGTGAATCAGAATCACCTGGACATCTCTTATAGAACACTTGTGCCTGAGAGCACCCCACACCACATATCATATCAGCGGCCGGGGGGTTGGCAAACTGGAAATAGGGTAGGTCAAAATATATCAATATTGTAGATGTTCCCAGGGAACTCTAACGTAGACCTACAACCCACCCTACACCACTGCGTTACATATTACTTGTGCTACCACTGCCCCAAACATCAGCGGCCGGGGGGTTGGCAAACTGGAAATAGGGTAGGTCAAAATATATCAATATTGTAGATGTTCCCAGGGAACTCTAACATAGACCTACAACCCACCCTACACCACTGCGTTACATATTACTTGTGCTACCACTGCCCCAAACATTTCTTTCAAATTCCTCCTTTGGAAATGCCTTTAGAAGCCAGCATAAAAAACAAAACCAAAAAACAAAAAGTCACATTAAAATTTTTCTCTTACGTTTCTATTTTAACAAAAATGTTTAACCTAATTTTATTATTATTAGGTAAGTATATGTGGTCAAGGTCTGGTACATAATAAATGATAGATTATAGATAGTGCTCTTGTTTAATAATACCACTGCTGATGCAACTCCTACCAAAAATAAGAGAAAGCTTGAAAAAAACTTTCAGTCACATTTCTGTAACCTTAATATAATTGCGTTTATTTTCCAAGTTTTACCTTTGCCCGTATGCATACATAGTTTTACATGGGTTGTGTTCGTAGTCATACCTCCCTTTGACCAAAACCAGAATCACTAATCCTAATTAGCCATTTAATTGTTCAGATATGGCATCAACTAGCTTCACTGATGGTTCTTTAACCAAAATCAAATCCATCCTTTAAAGAAGTTATATGAGGGCACTTCAAAAAGTTCACAGAAAGATGCATATTATCTTTCAATTCTATTTTTTCCACGAACTTTTTGAAGTGCCCTCATATTGCCACTTAAGATAGTCTAAAGAATGAGATCAAGATAGCCATATTAAAAATCAGTGTTCTCAATATCCTCCCCCCGCCGGGAAATCTACAGAACAGGTTTAATTATTTATCTCTTTTTTTTTTTCCTTTTTGTCTTTTTCCGTGTCCGGCAACAGATCGCAACCCTCAGT
>NW_007732349.1:95832-97133 GCF_000696425.1 Galeopterus variegatus | reverse complement strand
GTGCACTATATCAGTGCACCACCGGGCCGGCCCTTAATTATTTATCTCTTAAAGCACAGCCATTCAATCTCTTAGCCACCAATCCAGTTTCTCAGGGAGGAACCTCAGGTAGAAGGAGGCTAAATAATTTGCCTAGAACCCCAGATATCCCAGCAAGCAGCAAGGAGAACGGAACTAAAATTTCAAAGTCTTTAAATAATACCTTTCTCGAGTTATTTTTAACCACACACTCTCTGAGTTTCCAGACTCTCAATGAACCCTGCAACAGACCTGGGGTGGAAGTGCTGAAAAGCTCCCCCAAGTGTCTCATCTCTCATGCACGTCCTTCATTGTGAATTTTGAGCTTGGAAGCTGGAGCATACTTTGGTTATGTTTGAGTCTTGCTTCTCTGCCAAAGTGACACACAGGCAGAGCAACTGGGCTAACGGAGTCTGTCTGTGAGGCGTGAGGGAGAAGGAACACTAGGTCTGCAATTTGGAAAAGCTGCCAGCAGATGGGCAGCTCCTCATGGGGCTGGAGGTGCTGGCCAGCCCAGGTGCCTCTCTAGGTCCAGATTCGATAAAAAGCACAGGACAGGTGGTGGTGAGATGTGAACTTGGAGGAATCTGGGGCCTAGTAAGTGATTATGTTATTATTATTATTTTTTAATTGAAACATAATTGATTTTTGATTTTATACATATTTGTGGGGTACAGAGCTGACAAACAGTATCTGTGTACAACATGTGATGATCAAATCAGGATAATTAGCATATTTGTCATTACAAAATGTACTCATGGGTTAATGGACACTAAGCGATTATTTTAAAACCTACCTCACTAACAACATGGGTAGCCACCGAGCAATAATTTCTGTGATACAAAATATTGTTTTGCATATAAATGGAAGGATCACCTTCCCAATCTTAAGAGTCTAAAACAACACTTACTTTTTTACAATTTTGTTGCGCTTGGCTTGTGAGAAGGTTTCAAGCTGAAGGGACTCATGGGTGAGAAATGCTACCGCCAAATGGAAGTAGTTGTTCCAGAGCTGTTCAAAATTAATTGTGTGGGCAAAAAGAGATGGAAAATAACATTAATAAGGGTTATAATAAAACAGTACCACATGGTAGAAAGTCACTAACCAGGGATTAATGAAAAACAAAATAAACTCACGAGACTTCTTTATCTTTCTTGGGTTTCAATTATTCAGTCCTGAACGTTTTGAGACTTAATATTAAGCTTTTAAAAAAAATCCAAACTATTAAGTATTTATTTACTCCTGGGATCAAAGAAGAGTGCTGCTAAGAAGTATACCTATTT
>NW_007732349.1:93565-94688 GCF_000696425.1 Galeopterus variegatus | reverse complement strand
TTGAACATAACAGAAAATGGGAACAATCTAAATGCTCATAAGAAGAATTTGGTTAAATAAGCCAGGGACCAGCCACACAATGAATTGTATTAAGCCATTAAAAATATTGTGAAAATATTTAACATCATTGAAAAGATCATACATCACTGAAAAAAGTAAAGAAAGCAGATTAATAGGTTACCAAAGAACTGAACACCTCAATTCCATTTGGTACACACACATACACACACACACACACACACACACACACACACACTCACATATGAGGAGTCCTGTGAAAGTTCATGGAAAAATTTGTATGATCTTTTACTCCATACTTCCATGAACTTTGGAGTACCCTCATATATGTATATGCATAAGTCTGTATGTGTGTGTGTGTGTGTGTGTGCGTGTATACATATATATGTGTATATATATAGTCTCCTCTACTTATAACCCTCTACCTTAAATGTTCCACAGATAAAAACAAAGGCACATGGACACAGAAAAAGCAATTACCAACAAAACGTACTCTGGAACGTATGCTCCAGGAGAACAGGGACCTTATCTGCCTTAACTAGGGCCTAGAATCGTGCCCTGCACATATGAACACATACTCTAATATTTGTTGGATGGATGAATTAATAAATGAAGATGGAGTTAGTGATCATCTGTTTTGAAATTACTTTGGACTTTCAAAACAGTTTGCATATGAACTGCTCATTAGAACTGAACTTATCTGTATATAGAAGAGTTATCTGTGTGCCTATTTGTAACCATACACACTTTAAGCGTATTTTTGTACAAATTCAAACAATCAACACTAAAATGTTAACAGTGAAGGATAGGACTATTTGTATTTTTCATTTTTTTCTTTTTGCTTAGCAATATTTTCTATTACTTTTCTACATATTTTTTAAACAGGTACTACTTTTATAGAAAGAAGGGGAAAAAAACCCTACTTAATTGTGTTTGCGCATTTTAGGAATGTAAACTTTAGGAAATAGTGAAAAAACAAGAAAACCTTTTTATCTGAAAGTGATGAAATCTGAGGTGACATTTTGCAAAAATAGTGGAAATAGTCTTGCAGTGGCCAAGAATTCCAGAAACTTCCAGGTCACCTGCTTACCTGAAGTTCAAAGCT
>NW_007732349.1:85390-93443 GCF_000696425.1 Galeopterus variegatus | reverse complement strand
ATCTGAAAGTGATGAAATCTGAGGTGACATTTTGCAAAAATAGTGGAAATAGTCTTGCAGTGGCCAAGAATTCCAGAAACTTCCAGGTCACCTGCTTACCTGAAGTTCAAAGCTTGCCTGATCCATGAAGAATTTTGTGAGAACTTCAGCAAACTGATTTATAGCACGGAAAAAAACCCTGGGGGAAGAAAACACTGGATAAAGAAGGCAACATTACGCCCTTTGAAACGTTTTCCCACCTATGTTAAAAATGAAACCAGTATACTGAACCTGGACTTGGCAACGGAAGACTTTAGAGAACAACAGAACACAGTCTAGAGACAAGGGCGAGGAAGTTGTTTCTAGAACTGACTAGATGAGCCACTGAGGACCGGATCCCAACTCAGAGCTGAGACTATAAAGCAGGCCTCGTGAGCCTCAGGCCAGGGCAATTCGTACTCTATGATAACGCTTCTCTTTAAGTCTAGGGTACTGATGCAAGTTTTTCTCCTAATCTGTACTTAGGTGGGATGAGTTTTTCTACTGGGTTATCAGGACCATGTAGAGTTAGCATACAGCTTATAATAATGATTTTCTTTGTTTAGCTCATTAAAAAATTCATTTCATTTCTATGTGACCAGTATTTGTTGTGAGCCATTAAGTGTAAGGTGCTGCTTTGAGTGCTGTGTAGAAAGACACCCACTCATTCCTGGTCTTGAGAAGTTTACAACTTGGTGGGGGAAATTTACAGCTTGTAAATCTAACGGTGAGACAACACAGAATGTGAAAACAATTCTATGAGTGAGTTTCAAAGGGGTATGGAAAAATCAAAGGAAGATAAGACAGCATCCAGGTCAGAAAGGCTTCCTTTGGAGGTGACATTTGAGAAAGTCCTTAAGGAATGGCTGGAATGCTGACAGATAGAGATCATGGGGACGGCATTGCAGGTAGAAGAAGCCATGTGAAGCAAAACAGAGGACATGTCCAGGGACTTGGAAGAGGCCTTGTGGTAGGAACACAGGTTGCACACATAGGGAAATAGTGGAAGATTAGGCTAGAAAATCAGGGTGGGCCTTGAGTGGCAGGATGAAGGAGGTCATGTGGAACCACTGAAAGACGCTGGGGAGAGCTGAGGCTGAAGATTAACACGAGAGTGACGAGGAGACCAGGAGAGAGAAAAGAGAGTAGAGAGCCTGAGGTGGAGCAGCACTGGCCCAGGCGAAATCCAGATCATGAGCACATAGGTTAGCACTGTGTGTGCAGGAAGAGATTGACTTTGCAGATGACGGATTTAGCAGCACTTCCCAAAGCCCACACTGCAGACCCAGGTATTCAAAGTCAAGTGCCACGGGTTGTCTTACCTGCTCTGTGTCATATTCATGATCATCCAATCTTTGGCATAGACATTCTTCCCGATCAGATCCTTAAACATGATAAAAGTTTCCATGAGGAAGTCCTGCGGAGAACAAAGGAATGGCTGGGGTAAAACTGGGTCACGCTCGCAGCTTCTCTCCCAGCATGTGGACAAGGGACACTACCTCAGTGCAGGATGTTCTAGTGCCATAGGAACAGCTTGTCATTTTCATAAGGCTTTTAGAGATAACAAAGCATTCTTATAGCTAGCTGTGATTGGATTTTCACATCGTGTAATCTTATCAGGAAGATGAAGACAAAAACAAATTTATCCACATTTTATAAATGGAAGAACTGAGGCTGAGAAAAATTAAATGACTCGCCAAAGGTCACAGAAACTAGGTAGCAGGAGAGCTGAGATGAGACCTCGGGGTCTTTGGACCCCGAGTTTACAGGCTTTATCTCTTTAGTCCTCACCTGCTATGTAGTATCTGAATGTCTGCAGCATGTAAAAATAATTCACCAATAATTGTGAGAAGACAGATACTTTTAATAGATCTGAGTTCAATTCTCCTTTATTGTGGTAAGAACAGCACAAAAATGCTACATGCAAGAAGCAGAGTCATGACTCTTCCTATTCTAGGAATGTCATCACATGCAGCCTGGAATAGGGTCTAAATGGTCCTTAAAATGAGATTATAACAGTGATGTAATGACAGTAATAACTAATAATGTAAGTATACAGAGCACAGAACAGCAAAAACATGTATTCTAGTCCACAGGGGGCCGTGCACAAAAAGTAATGCAGAAATAGCACAATTAGACTGAAAATAAAGTTTTGAAAGCATTTTTTATTAGATAAATCTAGATAATTTCCACTGGGATTTCTGAAATAGAAATCCAGTCCAATTTCTCTGGCACTAGTCTATACAGTTCTACTTTATGAAGTAGACCGTGTAGCTGCAGGAACACAGTACTTGAGAGGCGGGAGGCCTGGGTTCTATTCTCATGGTATTTTTCTGAAACACTGGTCAAGTCAGTTAACTTCGTGCATTTTGGACGCTCAACAGCACAGGAATACAAGTGTTTCTGGCTAGAAGTTGTGCTACCCTCTCTTTGTTCTTCTGGTTCAATGGCAAGTCAGACTTATCTACCCCCAATTCTAAAATCATAGGCATATCTCATGAATTAAAAATTTTTACATCCTACATTTTAAATGCTTCCACCAATTTATGAACCATTCCATTAACTTCTTTCAAACCAGTAAGAATTCATGGCTTGTGAAGCCAGGATTAAGTTTAGATATTGGTTATCTGCTTCTGACACACTGTATCCACATTCAACGCTGGGCAGTCTAAGTTAATGAAATGGAATAATAAAGACAACTCACAGGGCATCCCAAGGCCTCATCTGATCCACCACTTCCCAGTGTCTTTCATGCGACTTCCTTGGAAGGCAGCATGAGAGACTGAAAGGACAGTTTCCCTGGAGGCAAAAGGCCTGTTTACTGCTGTTCTGCCGCTGAGGACTGCGAGTCAAGGCAGTTACCTAGTTTCTCCAGGCCTTGGCTCCCTCATGGGGATAATGATCCTTTATAACTAGACAACACAAGTGAATAAGAGCACCATCGTTCTGGCAAACAGGAGTTAAACCTGTCTTTTCTTACTTTACAATGGAGCCAAATCGTCAAGAGTTTGAATTTAGAACTTCCCTGTTCTACCTGCTTTCTGGAGAAAATTTGGAAAAAAAAAAAAAATCACCAAAATATTTCATGTTAAATTTTATCTTATATTACAATAATAAAATTATCAGTGTAAATAGCTTAGTCTTCATAGGCATTAACTACAAGCCAAGCACAAAACTAGGCATTTTCCATGCATGGACTCAATCAACACTCACATTAACCCACAAAGTAGGTATTATCTAACAGATGACGAAACTGAGGTTACTGAAGTTAAAAAGCTTGCCCTAACTTTCAGGCCAGGAAGTGGAATGGTCAGAATTCAAACCCAGAGCTGGGTGTTCTGAAGCCGGAGCTCTTCCTTGCTACACCGTCTGCCTGTGCAGAAGAAAACACGGCCCCCTGGACTTCCACCTCCTCTCTCCTCCTTCCTGATTCCTTTTCACCTGGTCTCTGCAGGTACATCCACATATTGCTGGGTTCCTGTACCATGCTGCCTGCCACAGCATGGCCTCAGTGGAGGCCTCCTAAGGTCGCTAGCTTAAGCCTCATGGTCCAACACAGCATTATGAGAGTCTACCCTTGGACCAACTGAGAATAATAAACAGTACTTTCTCTGCAGGGCTTGTATGTGAGACCATCATGGGGGCATCACAGAAAGGAGGGTGACTGGCGAGGAAGGAGCTGTATATCGCTGGGGACACTGGCCACACTCTATCACTATAACACTAGCAGAAAGAGAAAACCTAGAATACAAAGAAAACTGGAGTAGGCATGGATGACGGGAAGTCACCCAGAGCAAAGCCTAGTGCAATGTGGCAGCAGTTTGCTAATCCAGCCCCATGTCCAGGCCACTGCTCTGCAGGATCAGATAACATCGTCATGGATGTCTTAGCAGCCACTAACAATTCCCAGAAGGGAAATATCCTGGAGCAGTAGCCAGAGGACTAACTTTGCCTCTTAGATGGATGAGGCTACTTCAAAAAGTTTGTGGAAAGATTTGTATTATCTTTTAATGCTATTTTTTCCATGAGCTTTCTGAAGTAACTTTGTATTTTTTTTTTTTCCTTTTTGTCTTTTTTCGTGACCGGCAACAGATCGCAACCCTCAGTGTTGCGTCCACACCTCGCTCAGCCAGTGAGCAGGAACCGGTCTGTATGTGGGATCTGAACCCTCGGCGGGAGCGCCGCCGCGCTCCCAAGCAGCGCACTGTAGCAGTGCGCCACCGGGCCGGCCCCATAACTTTGTATTCTTAACAGCAACTATGAGAACAGTTTTCCTGTTTATTATAAAAGGGAACAAAATAGTTTCAACTGAAGATAACTTAGATGCACTGGAAGGGGCAGGGGATCACCTCCTCGTTTCTCTCTCCAAAACGATCACATCAACCACATGTTAGACGACTTTGCACACCCCTGCCTTCCTTCTAGAATCTTTGCCATGGAATGAGCAACTAAGATCTCCTCTTTCCAGAGCAAAAAAGATGTCCCAAATGTTTCTAAATGAAGGTTCTCTCTACATCCCAGAGAGGTAGGGGGTGTGTGATGATCTTTTGGTACGTGTATTATACACTTCTTCAAACCCGTCAAAGAGAGAAAGCAAGAATCGACCTTTCCTCCTTTTTGTAATCTCTGTGGACAGCCACACAGCACTGCAGGGGGCTGGGAGGAGACCCCTGCATGCCTGTTGCTCAGTTTCAATACTTTTTTACCAAACATAGCAAAGTTCTCAGGTTACCAGGACCCAGTGAAGACAACTTACAATGATGTCTTGTCTGGTTTTGAAAGTGCTGATATAGTGGTTGTAGTGGCTGTCGTCCATCTGCTGGAGGATGGCAATCATGCAAGCCACAAAACTCCCCTGGAAGGAAAAAGAAAACACAAATCTAAGACTCCTCAGACCACCTGCTGACAACTGAAGATTTGGGTGCCATATACTTTAATTTTTCCCACCCAAGACCTATGCAGACACCCTACCAATCTGGAAACATGCTGTACGCTAAAGGTCCGAAGGGCATACACTTTGCTCTTTCTGCTGTACCTTCCTTCCTCCCAGTCAGAGTTAAGGAATCTGGAGGGCTTTACCCATGTAGGTCAAGGGACACTAACTTGAAGATCTCAACTAGATTGCTAGTTAAGATGTAACAACTTGTAGGGCTTGAGTTTCTTGTTGAGGCAGAGTTGTAGTACAGAAGTCCATGGAGAAATGTCTGAAATACTTAGATCTGCTAAACGAATCTGAGCATGGAAGGAGTATAAGAGGAAAAAGAGGGATTGTGACCCTGAGAGTGAAGGAGTGAAGAACAGGAAATGATAATTCCCTGCTAAAACACTGAATGCCACTTCTCCAACTCCAGAACCCTGTAGTCTGTTATCCCCAGTAGGGTATCCATGTGGAATTGTGGACTTGACTTGAAAAAAGTGAATGAATAACTAGATGATTAACATTATTTCTTTTTTTGAGGTCAAGAATTACATATTCAAGATGCTTTCCCCTAGTCCAAATAGATTTGAGTCATAGACTAATTTTCTGGCTAGAAGGCAAACATTTAGGGTTATTATCTTCTTGGTTCTCATGTACTTATGAAAACAACACCAATTTAAATGAATTTGGCACAGGGAAGATGAATATACAGCTGTTTTGGGGGTGGAGGAAATGACTTCCCAAACACGAAAACAATAAAAGACTGTCCATGTGTACTTCTCTCTGAATAAACGTCTGTCTTAGATGGTCTCTTTTGTTTTAAAAAGTTTATTTTTCTAATTATAAAGCAATGGAAACTTATTGTACTAAGTCTTTTGATATATATCACAAATCATCACATAGTTTGCATTTCTCCCAGTGTCTAACACTATTTGTTTCTCCAGGGCCATACCTACTCTGGCTACTAGAGTTTTATTTAGTATCACTTTTTGTTAATTTGCATTTCCTTTGTTCTGAATTGAACATTCTGTCCACATGATTTCTGGGCATTTGTTTTCCTCACTTTGCTATTTTCTCATATTCTTTACTCCATTTTTCTATTAAAATGACAACTTTTTCTTAGTGGTTTATAATAGCTCTTTGTATATTAAGGCTGCAGTGGATTGAATGGTCCCTCAAAGTCAATGAAGTTTAATCCCCACTGTGACTACTAAGAAGATGGGAAATCCTATTATGGCAATCAAAAGGTGGAACCTTGAAGAGGTGATTAGATTCTGAGGATCATGCCATAGTGAATGGATTAATAATGATGGTCATGGGCATGGTTCTGAGCGCTTTAAAAGGAGAGAGAGCACATGAGAGTCTCTTTCTCTCTGCTCTGCCATTTTCTGCCATGTGAGACCCTTGTGTTACTTCAAAGTCACCACTAAAGAAGATTCTCACTAGATGTGTTCCCTGGACTTTTGACTTCCCAGTCTCTAAAACTGTAAGCAATACATTTCATTTTTTAAATAAAGTACTCAGTTCTGTGTTCTTTGTTATAAGCTACAGAAACAGACTAACACAAAGGCCATTAGCCACCTGCCATATATGTTACAAATATAGTCACCTACTGCGTAATGACATTTTGTTTAATGATGAGCAACATATACAAAGTTGGTCAGAGCAATAGGCTGTACCATACAGCCTAGGTGTGTAGTAGGCCATACTATCTAGGTCTGTGTAAGTGCCCTATGACATTTGCACAATGACAAAATTGCCTAATGACACATTTCTAACAATATATCCCCATTGTTAAGAGAAAAATGACTAGTTTTTATAGTTTGGTACTTGACATTTGATTTGTATATATATATTTTCACATATAGAGCTTTAAATTTTTTATCTGGTAAAATCTATTTTTCCCTTTTATGGTTTCTTTTAACTTTTAAAAATTCATGAATTCTTTTTCTCATAAAAACAGGTACGTATTTGTATTTCCTTCTAGCTGCCCTGATTTAATTTTTTTACACTAAACCCTTTATTCCATCTGACATTTATTTTGAGGGTATAGCATCAAATAATGTTTCCAAATTGTCAATTTTCCAAATAGCATCTATTAAAAGCAAATAACACCTATTAATAAAATTTATTAAATAACATCTACTTTCTCTATTGAAAGGTAACACAATTTTCATATAATCAAAAGTCTTCCTTTTAAATTCTCTCAATTCTGTTCCATTGATATTTGTACTCTATTTCATAAGTCCAATACTATTTTAATTATTGTTTTTAAATCTGACAGGCAAGCTCTCCATTATTACTTCTGCTTGGCTATTCACTTCTTTGTATCTCATATTTATTTTACTCTCATATTTTTGTGACTAAATTCAATGGAATTTTTCTTTACAATCTCTAAATAGCTAATGTTGTTATATAAAAAGGCTACTGGATATTGTTTTTTATTTTAAAATCAACTAGAGTTTAATAAACTGATTCATTAGTTTTATTAAAATTTTAGTTAACTCTCCTGGGTTTCTGAGATGTGCTGGTGCTTTCAGCTAAAAATAATGACAATTATGCTAATTATTTTTTCTCTTTTTCAATATTTACATTTAGCATCTGCTTCTTGTCTTATTACATTGGCTAGCAATTATAAATAGTGTTGAGACTGAACATTGAATTGTGTTGACATTGGTTCTCCTTTTTATGACCATTGAGTATTATGGTATCTAGTGATTAAAAAATGTCTCCACCTTTTCTTAATGTGGAGTAGATGTTACACTGATCATATACCATTTTAGCATCTATGGAGAGACTCAATCAATTCAATTGAGTTGATATATTTTATCAACAAATTCTCTAATATTTAACTATTCTTGAATATTTGGAATAAACATAAGCCATGTATGTTTTCTTTTTGTACATTTCTCTTTGCGACTGCGTCTGTGTCTCTTTGTACCTCTTTCCCATGCTTTTTTTTCCTTCTTACGTTTATCTTTCTGAAACATTCTACTTTGCTTCTCTTGGTGTCTCTATCACTCCAAGGATCTAGCCTGTTCCTGCTTCCACCACCTTATTTATTTATTTATTTTTTTGTCTTTTTTCATGTCCGGCAACGGACCGCAACCCTCAGTG
>NW_007732349.1:76155-84986 GCF_000696425.1 Galeopterus variegatus | reverse complement strand
GTGTCTCTATCACTCCAAGGATCTAGCCTGTTCCTGCTTCCACCACCTTATTTATTTATTTTTTTTGTCTTTTTTCATGTCCGGCAACGGACCGCAACCCTCAGTGTCGCGCCTGCACCGGACTGGGACCGGCAACGGGATCGCAACCCTCGGCGTTGCTCCCACGCCTCGCTCAGCCAGTGAGCGGGAACCGGTCTGTATGTGGGATCCGAACCCTCAGCGGGAGCGCCGCCGCGCTTCCCAAGCGGTGCACTGTAGCAGTGCGCCACCGGGCCGGCCCCCACCACCTTATTTTAACGAAAGCATGGCAGGGATACTGCCACCTTTAATTCAAATCCTCTCCTTCTTCAAGTATATTGCACTAAAGTTCTTGAATTAGTTAAGTAATAAAGGAGATAATAGATGATTTCGTTCCTAAAAGAAATTGAATAGGTCAATTTAAATTTGGATATATTAAATATTATCTGTAAGCCAATACAGGTTGAGTATCCCTTCTGAAAAATGCTTGGGACCAGAAGTATTTCTGATTTTGAATTTTTTTGAATTTTGTAATATTTGCATACATGTAGAAAGAGATCTTGGGGATGGAATCTATGTCTACATATGGAATTCATTTATATTTCATATACACCTTATACACATAGCCTGAAGGTAATTTTGTACAACATTTTAAATAATTTCGTGCCGAAGCAAAGTCTGTGTACACTAAAGCACGTGAGGTCAGGTGTGGAATTTTCCACTTGTGGTATCATGTTGGTGCTCAAAAAGTTACAGATTTTGGAACATTTCAGATTTCAGAGTAGAGAGATGGTCACCCTGTGTATTATTTCCTAAACAATGCAGTTAGCAATCTGCCCTTCTTTATGTGTTCTTTAAATGCATGGTAGAAAGGGCTTGGCAACAGCAAATAATGGTACATCCAGTGTCTTTTCCTTAAATTTCACCAAATTTATAAAATAGTCTACAAGCATATCAATATTAACATATCTCGGTTCTTCAAACCCTTTTTTCTTCTTGATGTGCTAAGTTGGACTCAGTCTGTTAGTAATTATGGTAAATTATGAAAGGATTAGTGAAGCAATGCTAATTCTTAAAACATTCTTAATTTCTGCTTTTAAGCCTATAAATGATTCGACTAGTTTTCTCTACTAAGAGAAGACTAAGTCATTCTTACGCTCTAATTAAAGATAGATCAGTTGGACTACATATTTTATCTTTGCATAATTAACAGCAATATTAACAGGGCCTAGAAATAAAGAGTAATTCATAGATTTTAAGTTTTCTTCATGCTTTCTGTTGGTAAATGAGTTAGGATTTCTTTGTCCACAATCCTACTGCACCCAAACTAAAAGCTTTAATTTTATATGAGGAATTCTCCAATTTCCATACACCTTTCTGTATGAGGCTTGTTCCCTCAGACATTTCCTTGAGAGACAGATCCAGGATTAGCCCAGCTCAGTGTTAATCCTTTAATACAAGTTCAGGGTCTGAATCCTTTTATAATGTTTTGGACTTGCTTGGGTTCTAATCTAGCAGAAAGACAGTTTTATTTGTAGTCTTTTCCCTTTGTTGTTACCTGAACCAGCTCTATCACCCTGATGTGATTCTTACAGGCACACCTAGGGTTTCTGCCCTGGCTGGGGCCTTTTCCTGGAAGGTCCTTCCCTAGGTACGCACATGGATCCCTCCCTCACCTTCTCCAAGTTCTTGTCCAAATTTTACCCTCTTAGAGAAGTTATTCTTCATCACCTCATTTAAAGCTATAACTCCCCCACCCTGACTTTCCTTATCCTGGTCAATTTTTTTCTTCATTGCTTTGCCTCCTTCTGATAGACACTATATATTTTATTTTGTTCTGGTTGTCATTTCTAGAACATAAGTTGTTCAAGGGCAGTTATTTTTTTGTCTGTTTTGTTCACAGGTGTATCTCTAGTGTTCACAATAGTGCCTGGTTAACAGTAGTTTCTTAATTTGTACTTGTTGAATAAATGGTTTTCATTTACAGTAGCAATATGAGATAGTTCTTTTCCTATGTTATATAATTAAAATCTAACCTTAGCTTTTAATACTGCCACTGAAGATAATTCATGTTAATCATGACACCACTTGGCCTTTCAGTAGTTACTTCTAGTATCAGTCATGCTTCTTATTGACATCTAATTAGACGTAGTAAATGGAAAGGAAGAGGCCAGTGTGATATGGTGCTGTGGCTGGACTGTCCCTCCAAGCTTGTGTTGGAGCTGAATCCCCAATATGGTATCCAAAAGATGGGGCCTTTAAGAGGTGATTGGATCATGAAGACGCTGCCCTTACTAATGGATTAACAGGTTGATGGGTTGTCAGGGAGTAGACTGGGGGCTTTATAAGGAGAGAAAGAAGCAAATTAACATGCTCTTGCTCAGCCCTCTTGCCATGTGATACCCTATGCCACCTCGGGACTCAGCAGAGAGTCCCCACCAAGAAGAATGCCCTCCTCACCAGATATACCCCCTGAATCATGGGCTTTCCAGCCTCCAGACTGTAAGAAATGAATTTTGTTTCTTCATAAATTACCCAGTTCCAGGTATTCTTTTATAAGCAACAGAAAATGGACTGGTACAATTGGCCTTTCTACAAGCATACTCATAAATTCCTTAAAACGTTGTGTATCCCTTGAACCAAAGGGACTGGGTGGTTCTATCAAGGGAAAATGATCTGTGGAGCCCCACATCAGAACCGAGATCTGCTCAGGGTCATAACCGATAGGCTGAGGCGCGAGGGGACCAGGTGAAGCTAGGCTTAGACAGGTGGACGTGGAAGCTGCGGCGGCAGCGTGACCTGCCAAAAAGACACTCACGATGTGGGGAGACTGCCGGCTCATCCCAATCACGGTCCGGTTGACCCTCCTCAGCAGCCGCTCCATGATGAGCTGGATGTGCATGCCCGTGGGGCCCTGAGAAGGAAACACAGGATCAACACCATTTCTTCTTCCTCATTTCCACTTTCGGCAGAGAAACTGGGATGGACAAGTTTTCTCAGTAGATCTCATTCTGACTCTTCCCTACAAAGGCATCCTTTGTCCAAAAGGGAAAAATGGTTTCACGGAATAATATATAACTTTGCAAAGAAAAGCAATTGAAAATAAATGGCTATAACTCTTAAGAGACGAATGTGGTAGGCAGGGACAGGCACCTCCCCAATAGCCCAGATTGTTCAGGTTCACTGAGAGCTCACCGCAGCCACCAACGCAACACATGATATGGGGGACCTCCATTAGCATGAGGTACTCAGTTCTGATGCTGAGCAGATCAGGTTGCCCAGGACAATAGGAACACTGTGGAAAGTGCAAGGCAAAAATACAAAGTTCTGGCTACCTTCTGTGTAGGGGGAAAAAAATCTAGAAATTTAAGTTGAGGGGATCATTATGGAGTGAATGTTTGTGTCCTCTCCAAATCTTTATGTTCAAGCCCTAACTCCCAATGTGATGGTGGTAGGAGATAGGGCTGTTGGTAGGTGACTATGGTCAGATGAGGTCATGCGGCTCGGGCCTCGGTCTGATGGGATTAATGCTCTTATTAGAAGAGGTACCAGAGAGCGTTTCTCCCTCTCCACCATGTGAGCACACAGAAGATAGCTGTCCGCAAGCCAGGGAGAGAGCCCTCACCAGAACCCAACCATGCTGGCACCCTGATCTCAGAGTTCCAGACTCCAGAACTGTGAGAAATGAATTTCTGTTGTTAGTTCATACAATTAATAATGCTTATGGTGAAAAAAGTACCAACGTGACCCGCTGGCACCCTGATCTCAGAGTTCCAGACTCCAGAACTGTGAGAAATTAATTTCTGTTGTTAGTTCATACAATTAATAATGCTTATGGTGAAAAAAGTACCAACGTGACCAACAAAAAATGATTGGACTTACTACTTTAACAGAGCTCTAAGATCAGTAATTTTGAATGCCCCTGTTTATGACAGGGAACATTTTGGGGAAGACAAAGCAAAAAACAAAAAACAAACCCCCCTAAAACAAAAACAAGCCAATTAGATCTCCCTGCACAGAATTTAAATACATTCGAGTCATTTCCAGAGAGTCTTTCTGGAGATGAGAAAGAAAGTAGAGATATAATATATTAAAAAACAGGATCAGAAATGGAAGAGACATAAGCAATCATCTAGAAGGATTCCTAAATATTATTGAATAGGAAACTGAAGCTCTAAGAGATTTGCCTAAGGACAAATTGCTGCAAAGTGGTAGTATTGACTAAAACCCAAATGCTCTGATTCCTATGTTTCAGATTAAGTTTGGATCATAGAATATGTTCTTACTAGAACATGGTTCCTTGGCTAAACCAAAGTGCATAGTACACTGTTGCCAAATTCATAGGGCTTGGAGCTTGATTTTACTCTTTTTTTTGTCTTTTGTCTTTTTCCGTGTCCGGCAACGGATCGCAACCCTCAGTGTTGCCCCTGTACCGGACCGGGGACCGGCAACGGGATTGCAACCCTCGGTGTTGCTCCCGCGCCTCGCTCAGCCAGTGAGCGGGAACCGGTCTGCATGTGGGATCCGAACCCTCGGGCGGGAGCGCCGCCGCGCTTCCCAAGCGGCTCACTATCCAGTGCGCCACCGGGCCGGCCCCAGATTTTACTATTTTAAAGAACTACTTTTTAAAAAAAGGGTTACTTTTCAAAAAAAAATTTACTATGTTTATAATATGATTAGTCACATTTATTTATTTCCTATAAAGTCCTTGGTTAGGAACCAAATCCCTAATCACAAAATTCCTTGGGAAAATTTATCCTATTTTATAATGTGGTTTCTATGAGCACTTTGAATCAAAAAAAGGGGAATGACCTATAATGAATAAATACCAAATAAATGAAGTAAATAGTAAGGGGACTACAGGGGCTCAGGGAAGTAGCTGGAGAAAGCAATGGTGTCCTTGTGTGCTTCTGAGGCTGAGGCGTGGACTGGCAGAAATGCAGAAGTGTCCGTGTAAATGACCAGCAGGAGAAAAGCCAGGATGTGGCTGCTGTGGATTGAACTGTGTCTCCCCAAAGTTGAATGCGTTGGAAGCTTGGTCCCTACTGTTACTGTGTTAAGAGGGTGGGAAATCCTATCATGGTAAATTGAAAGGCGGGGCCTTGAAGAGGTGATTAAGTTGAAGGCTTACTGGTGGTCATCGGTGTAGTTCTGAGGGACTTAAAAGGACAGCATGTGAGAGTCTGTCTCTCTCTCTCTGCTCTGCAGTCTCACAATGTGATACCCTGTGCTGCTGAAGCCACCACCAAGGAAGGCCTTCATCAGATGTGTTCCCTGGATTTTGGACTTTCCAGCCTCAGAAACTGTAAGCAATAAATTTCGTTTTCTTACACATTACCCAGTTCTGAGTATTTATGTTATAATTAACAGAAATGGACTAATACAGTGGCCAAACTCTGGTGGACCCTGACAGGTAAGCTAAGGATTTAGCTATGGAAAAAGGTCTGGAATGTTCTTCATGGCAGAACTAAATCCAAAGATACTGTTAAGAGAAAGGGTTTAGGCAAAAATGAGTAATTTCCCTGTTCTGTGGGAACATCTACGCCACGCAGCCATCACGGGGGTGGTGACTGTGGTTTGGAGCAAGATATCTTTTCTTCTGAGCCCTCAACTGATCAACTGAACAC
The DNA here is from genome assembly GCF_000696425.1 of Galeopterus variegatus. Classification (NCBI taxonomy): domain Eukaryota; kingdom Metazoa; phylum Chordata; class Mammalia; order Dermoptera; family Cynocephalidae; genus Galeopterus; species Galeopterus variegatus. The sequence continues at coordinate 79,341 of NW_007732349.1, read as the reverse complement.
ATTCTGCAAAGTTCTCCAGCTTCCCTGTTGGGGGCTCTGCAGAGGCCTGTGGGCTATGCTACCTCTAGGCTGGTTCAGTCCCATGTTTTCGGGGTCAGGGGTGTGACTAGATCAGAGAAAGATGTCAGATAAGAAAACACATAATTTCCACTAGGCTCCAGAGNCTCTAAGAGATTTGCCTAAGGACAAATTGCTGCAAAGTGGTAGTATTGACTAAAACCCAAACGCTCTGATTCCTATGTTTCAGATTAACTTTGGATCATAGACTATGTTCTTTCTAGAACATGGATCCTTGGCTAAACCAAAGTGCATAGTACACTGTTGCCAAATTCATAGGGCTTGGAGCTTGATTTTACTATTTTAAAGAACTACTTTTTTAAAAAAGGGTTACTTTTCAAAAAAAAAATTTACTATGTTTATAATATGATTAGTCACATTTATTTATTTCCTATAAAGTCCTTGGTTAGGAACCAAATCCCTAATCACAAAATTCCTTGGGAAAATTTATCCTATTTTATAATGTGGTTTCTATGAGCACATTGAATCAAAAAAAGGGGAATGACCTATAATGAATAAATACCAAATAAATGAAGTAAATAGTAAGGGGACTACAGAGGCTCAGGGAAGTAGCTGGAGAAAGCAATGGTGTCCTTGTGTGCTTCTGAGGCTGAGGCGTGGACTGGCAGAAATGCAGAAGTGTCTGTGTAAATGACCAGCAGGAGAAAAGCCAGGATGTGGCTGCTGTGGATTGAACTGTGTCTCCCCAAAGTTTAATGCGTTGGAAGCTTGGTCCCTACTGTGACTGTTAAGAGGGTGGGAAATCCTATCATGGTAATTGAAAGGCGGGGCCTTGAAGAGGTGATTAAGTTGAAGGCTTACTGGTGGTCATCGGTGNAATAAAAGCTGACTTCCATTTTCACCAACATTTGGCTTTTGTGTGGTTTGCTTCTGAAAGGGGGCAGACAGCTGGACCTGTGCGTGGTAACCACTCAACTCACCACATCCTTCCTGTCCAGCACCTCCAGGATGCTGCTCAGCAGCTGAGAGCTGGCCTCATGGTCAGGCCTGCTGGAGTGGTCGTCCAACTGGCCGCTGAGCTGGTCCGTCAGCAGCGGCAGCAGCACGTCTCTGCATTCTGAGAAAGGGAAAACACGGTTTGCACGTGCAGCGCTACCTCCTGAATTGCCCAGCTCCCTTCTGCAAGTCTCCCTGTGCCTGTTCCCCTGGCTCCGGGCTCTGGAATCAGCCCTGCAGGGACGGAGTCCCTCCAGGTCACAGAGGAGCATGTGGTTTCAGGCCTGGAACTTTAGCCTTGTCACTGCATTCAACAAACTAAGAAAATTACACTCTGACGGGGACATGTGAGCATGTAGCAAAGTGTTCAAAGTATTGAACAATTTCTTCAGCTCCTTAAAATGCCAACCTGACGCGTGAAACCTAAGTCATGTGAAACTAATAAAACTAAGCAATTCACACACTTTTTCAAAAATTATTTCACCTATTGTAGGAAATTTATTATAAAATTCCTATAAATGCTCAGCTTCCCTAGTACATTTCCTGGGACTCCCGGACATGGTGCTCATGTCTTTCCAGGCAGGTGGATTACAGAAAGTAAGGTATGATCTATTAAGTCTTCCTACTGGGATCTTCACTATTATAAAACATTATTATGATGAGTCCAGCTACTCTGACCACTACAGAAATGACTATTAACAGTGACATGCTTCCTCTAATCAGAACTATCTAGCACACACTTGCTCTTGATGTGGAATATACTAAAAAGCATACGTACTTCACAGGGCCTGGTTTTTCAAAGCCTTGCAGTTTCAAATATTGACCTTGCAAGGACAGGAAATTTTCCTCAGGCTATAACTCTCTGGTATGAGATAAAGATTGTGGCACAGCAAGGTTGTTGGCTCAAGGACAGACTAGTTACTGATTGTTATGTAAAGATACTGAGAAACTGCTAGAAGGAGAAGGAATGTTTGCTAAATCAAGCCTTTGTTAGTGGATCACTTAATTGCCTAACAGAATGTCATCTGACTTGTTTTTAGTGAATGTTACCAGTTTCTATTGTAAAACTTGTAAAATTGTACTTAGCAAAACCCCACCTATGTCTCTTCCTATAACTTGCTGGTCTGGAGAATAAATGCAGGAAGAGAACCCCAATTCGTGGTTAATTTCCCAAATAGAAGAAATGCCTCGCGCTTGAGGAAGTTCTGGGATATTAACCCCTTTCTGGGGCTTCGCACTGCTCAAAAGAGATGGGCTTTGAGTAATCTTTGGCGGCTCTGTCAACCAGAGGAAAAGGGGTGACAAATCTGTGGGAGGCAAAGCAACACTCTTGTGCTCAAACACCCCACCATTTCTGTCACAATGATCCTTAGAGGCAGAAATCATCATAGCACATTAAGTTGTTTAGTTGTATTTGTTTTCTTTTTTTTAAAGATGACTGGTAAGGGGATCTTAACCCTTGACTTGGTGTTGTCAGCACCATGGTACCCCAAGTGAGCCACAGGCCGGCCCTATATTTATTTTTTATTTAAGAGCACTCGTTTTTTTGAAGACATTATCTCTACCAACAACTATGTCCTAGGAACATTTGAAATTTCTTTTTTTCTATTTTTGACTTTTTTTCTTTTTCTTTTCTTTTCTTTCTTTCTTTTTTTTTTTTGCAGCTGGCCAGTACAGGGATCCAAACCCCTGACTTTGGTGTTGCAAGGTAATGTTCTCTAACCAACTGAGCTAAACGGCCAGCTCCATTTGAAATTTCTAAGCACAAATTCATAGGGTCAGAAAATATCAGAGCCAAAAAGAGGCTACTGATACAATCTAGTTCAAGTCCTTCCATCCACAGAAATGGAAGCTGAGACTTAGAGACAGTTACTCATTTGTCCAAAGTGACATAACTAGCCAGGGGCAAGGCAAGGAGGGCCCTCCCACCAACAATCCACCTAACTTTCCAAATTCCAAGGAGTCCTGCTGGCCTCCAGACCTCAGGTAATGTACACAGCTAACATGAAGTCACCCTCTGGGACTCCCTTGGCCTGGTGGTAGCTCCAAAACAGGTTCACACAGCTGCCCCACTCTAGCAAGTCTTGGTTTATGGGGAGGGACCAGAAATTGGGCCATCTCCTCATATCAGCTTTGGGACAGGGGCACAATGATTTAGACTTGGTGGCTACA
>NW_007732349.1:73297-75452 GCF_000696425.1 Galeopterus variegatus | reverse complement strand
GGGCCATCTCCTCATATCAGCTTTGGGACAGGGGCACAATGATTTAGACTTGGTGGCTACACGCTTGACTCTACTTACAAAATGAAAAGAATTTTATCAGTGTGTTTTCTCTTCTCTCACTAACGCTCTCCTCCCTTCCTAGGGTCATATTGGTAATCTGGCTCCCCTGCCCCCTGAAAACAAACCTAACAGTGTTGGTCAGTTTCCATGCTATAAATACTTCCACCACAGTCAATTTCCAGCTACTAATGTGACATCAGCGAACAGGGAGTTGAGAAGAAATGCACAAAATCAGCTCTCCTGAGCCAGTGCACTGGGACCCAGCACACCACTGTCTCCCCATCCATGGTTTTTCAGGTTACGCAATAAGTATAGGTTAAAGAAGATGAATTTGTTTAAAGCGACGATCTTTCCTGCTTGCCTGTTACTCTCTAGGGTTGCTCTTTTGAGGAGAAAGTTCTCAAATTAATGAACCACTTGCTGATGGTTCTAACCAAAGATTAAAGAACACATGATTTTGCTCTTTTAGAAACTATTGAACTGACTTCAGCTTCTCTTAAAACCAGTCTCCCAGGAGGTCCTTCAGTACCAACAAACAACTGGAAAGGACATTACTGACACTAAAAAAAAAAAAAAGGAAAGTATTGGCCACAGAAGACATAAGGCCAGAATCTCAGTATGCAGCAATTTCTGCTGGAGACTTACCCGACTGCTGAAAAAGACTGCTCTCCACTATCTTGGTCATGCAGTTAAGTTTCTGCCGCACTAACTGGTTGTCAGGAATGCTCTGAATAAACTTGCAGAAGAGCTCACTGTAAGAGAAACCCGACGGTCACTGTTTTCCTTCTGCCAAGTTGAAGCATCATTACAAACTTTTCTCCTCCACTCTGAGATGTGGACGTGGAGAAGTTTAACTGGAAAACTCCCAAATGACCCGAGACCATGCCTCCAGGAAGCAACAGGGACAGTATTCCTTGCTCCCTAGAAGGTTAGCTCTGCTTAACAGCTGACTCTACTTAAACTGCCCAAGTACATCCATGTCCACCATCACTTTCCAGACCTGTCTTAATGCTCAACATCTGAAAAATAGGTCTTTTCAGGGTAACTGCACCTGAATGTCCATGGCAGTGTGAGTTTGCATTCCTGGGGGCCTTAGGCACAGGGCCGGGTGCGTTTCATTGTGTCCTTTCTTTTGCACTTAATTTTAGGACCATGTGTCTTGTTTCCCCAGACAAAGTGCAGACCTCTCTCAGGGCAGGCTTTGTGTGTTCTTTTATAATCTTCCACCGAACGGAGCACAAACAGGTGTTCAGTTAATACTGGGTACAAAAGTAAAAGCATGTGCAGGAGCCCAGGCTCCATCCAAGGAGGGATTTAAGTCCCCTGTTCTCTGTTCAACTTAAGGAACAAAATGTTTTTTTGCTATTTACCTGAGCTCAACAGGATCAAACACAAGTTTGACATCATTAATTATGCTAGGAAGGTACTTCAAAGCTGCCCCCTGTAAGAAAAACACCAAAAGCAAATTCAAAGGTACAGAATTTACTGCTTCATCCCAGGAAGAAAAGGCTGACTATGGATCTAAAACAGGGAACTGGACACAGATACCCTTACAATAAAAATCAAAGCTGATGTTGCTATGCACAATCTCCTAAGTGAAACCTTTTTCCTGAAAATGCAGGAGGCTTTTCTTTAAAGGCAGCTTACTGTCTTCCCTACCAGCAGGCACTGTCCATTTGGAATTCATTTTTCTATCTAAGGGGGGAGTTAAATTCTTAAAGTCTCCCTTACAAAGTTGCCATAAAGAGCAAAGAATAAAGCTCAAATCTGAGTCTTCACAGATTATGCGTTTCACATTTTAAAAGAACTGATGATGAAGAAGATAATGGTGACTTTGTGATTCTGGGAAGAAAGAAGGAAATAAAGATAAAAAATTGTCATATGTAACAGCATCATGATCAGTTTGCTGAAATCAGGGGTCAGACAGGGGTCTCGACGGCCATTCAAAGGATGTCTAAAAAGGCAGCTTGTATTTGGCAAACTGACATTTGAAAATACATGTGTACCTAAAAGTTAGAATGTGGGTTTTTTCCTTTGCTTCTATACATCATATTAAAATTCATAAGCCATCCATGAACCAAGATTCAATTGTTTT
>NW_007732349.1:57110-72902 GCF_000696425.1 Galeopterus variegatus | reverse complement strand
TAATGGTGACTTTGTGATTCTGGGAAGAAAGAAGGAAATAAAGATAAAAAATTGTCATATGCAACAGCATCATGATCAGTTTGCTGAAATCAGGGGTCAGACAGGGGTCTCGACGGCCATTCAAAGGATGTCTAAAAAGGTAGCTTGTATTTGGCAAACTGACATTTGAAAATACATGTGTACCTAAAAGTTAGAATGTGGGTTTTTTCCTTTGCTTCTATACATCATATTAAAATTCATAAGCCATCCATGAACCAAGATTCAATTGTTTTTCTCCCACCACATCCAGTTCTAAGTTGTTCTGACCATCCTCACTGACAGCCCTAAAGGAGCTACCCACACTGATGCCATGCAGACCTTGATCTTGACAGCTTCCTCCAAGGGCCTGTCCATCAGCGTATTGAAAGCAAGAAATAACTGGCGGATTGAATTATTAAATTCATCTCCATCTTCACTCTGGCCATAAAATCTTAAAAGGAAAAAGAGAAAAGCAGTTGTGTTTGCCATCTTTACAAGAAACTTTAAAATAGATTTGTTGCCTTAAAAAACAATGCTGGAGGCTCAGTGCCTCGCTGGTCACAGAGAGACATCATGGGGTGCTCTAAGACGGTTTAAAGGGGACTCGGAGTCTGCCCAGTAATCTGAGAAGACATTATCATCTGGACAAGCGCAGATTAGTAATTCGTAAGTAAAGTCCTAACGCAGGGCTGGTCCACTTGAGAGAGTATCAGCCAGTTGACAGGGACTGCCCTCAAGCTGTCTGAAAGGCCCCAGTCTTGGTGATACCCCTATCCTAGTGGCTTGTGGGCATTTCTGGTAGGGAAGAGAGAACAGCAGGAAGTTGCCGCACCTGAAGCAGCGGATGAGCCCTGCATACCACGTGCCTCAGCTCATCTGCAGAACGACCAATGTGCAGGGGCCTCACCCCAGTGAACTTCCCGGACACGCCAACCCTGGCACATTCTGCCCCCCAGCCTCACTCCTTCCCTCCTCCTGCACTGTCTCACCTTAACTAAGCCCTCTTCATTTGAACTGAGGATTCAGACAATGGAGAGAGAAGCAAATCCATCCAGAAAGGTTCTGAACCCAGCCCAGGACCACTAGCGGCTGTTCTATCCACCGAACTGCCCATGCTGCTGCTGACCTGCAGTGCCTCAGTTCTCACAGATTAAATACTTTGTTGGTCTTAATCAGATTTGTCCATTAATTCAAAAGTTCGTTCCTTCTCATAAGTCATTGAGAAGTCTTTGGCCAATTTCTCCAAAACACCAAAGTCCCAAATGGTAGCGCATGTGCATAGACACTAGGTGGCAACTGCACCACCACTGGTCAAGAGTAGGGACAGTTTGAATTCAGAATTTTATACATACACTCAAACACATGCACACATGCATACATTTAAACTAGTTACCTCTATTCAGTTATTCTTTATATAGTATCCAAGGAGTATGAACTACCCTGAGAAAACTGTTCAATCAGTGGGTTACCAGTCATTCTCAATTCATCCACCTGGCAGAACTAGAAATGAATTCTGTTTGCAATTTAATCCACAAAGTGTCTCAAGATTAACATACTCAAAAATTTTCTAAAAAGGAACATACCCAAAGCAGAACTCACCTGACTTTCCTGCTCATCCATCAGTATTCCAAGTTTCAGCAACTAGCACCACTATCCACCCAAAGCCTAGAAGTTATCTCTGATTCTTCCCTTTCTCTCATCGTCCCGTCAAATCCAGCAGCAGGTCCTATCAAGCTCTTCCTCTGAATCAGTCCACTTTCTCCACCTGCCTCCAAGATGGAGCCACTGCATCCCGCACTTTAACTACAACAGCACATCCAGTAACCGCTGGCTTTCATTCTTAGCTTTCTAGAATACATTTCCCATACAAGAGACAAGGGAATCATTTAACATAGAAGCCAGATTTTATTACTTCCCTAATTGAAATCCCCCAATGGCTTCCCACCACATTTGGAAGAAAATCCAAGCTCCTTTTGAGGCCTACATGTCATTTGTCATTTGCCAGCCACTTTCCTTCTCCCACATTATCTGTGCTCCAGCAACATGGGCTTCTCTTTACTACTTACACGTGACACGTTAGGGGTCCCTGCAGTACCCTGGAATTTAGCAGGTCTTGCTCCCCAGGCCACTCTGTCCTGAAATCTCCGGAGGCCACTGCTCATCTCTCAGACTCAACTCAGATGCCCACCCCAGCGGCACCTTCTCTGCCCAGCTCAGAGCGAGCAACCTTTCCTGGTGGTTCCACCAAGTCACCACTGCCTTCACAGCCCTGTTCTGAGATGACTGGCGGCAAGATTCCTGCACTGATACAGAATACCTGGCACTTTATGTATGTGACTTAAAAAAAAAACCCCAAAACTAACAACATAAGACTGAGGGATTAAAATGAAGCTTCTTATTGTCCTATTGTGGGAAATTTACAATTGCCCCTTGGTGTCTTGGGGAATGTGAGCTCTGGTAAGGGCGACCAGGGGAGGTGAACCAGGTAGAATTCCACGTGCGGCCCCCACGCGGCCAGCACACTCATGTGTCTTTCAAATCTAAGCAATCGGAGCATGCACACGGCCAGACTCCACTCCCAGCTCATGCTCACCTTCAACGAGAAAACACCAGGGGAAAAACGACCATGAACAAGCTGTTGGGGACCAGGCTCAATAAAGCAACTCTCTTAATTTCATGAGGTCCTGAATCATCCTAATCTTTCATTTTCTGTAGTTATACTGTCTGATGTCTAAATGATAACCCAATGTCTAAATGATACTTAATGTCTAAAACAACCCCGACCAGGCGCTTGGACGTTATAATGGGTGACTGAACTAATGAATCATCAATGTAAAGATATATTTTAATTTCATACATTAAGGTTTTCTTTCTGTAGTTTTATGATGATTTTTACTACTGGTTTTCTATGTAAACAAATTTTTGGGTAAAGGAATGTTCCCTTAGCAGAACACTCCATGCCCCAACTATTCTGAATATATGAAAACTTAATATAATTAGAAAATTCAATGAATTACCTTTAAAAGAAGACCTTCTGAAGAGAAAAAGAATACAGAGACTGTGCATAAAGTATGTGCTGAAAAAACACTGCTCACTTCTATCAGGGAAGGAGGGATAGTCGTTTAGCTAGTGGGATTTTAAAGTCATTAAGCATTTTTAAAAACAATAAAAAAAGTATATATTCATTGTAGAAACTTTAAAAATGCATAATAGAAAAATAATAAAAATAATATAAATAAAAAATAAATAAAATTGAAAATGCAGAAAGAGTAAAAACATAAAGAATGAAAGAATGAATTACAACCCTGCCACCTTAAGTTTTAATCCTATTACAGTTTTAGTAGGCGATTTATCCAGTCTTCCTTTCTTTACATATTTCAAACATATATATCTATATATATATGTATATGTGTGTGTGTGTTTATTTTTTGGGGGAGCAGTCAGTTGGTATATGGATCAAACCCTGGACCGCGGTGTTTTCAGCACCACATTAACTGGCCAGCCCTAAAACCTATATTATTTTGAAAATGAGATCATACTGTACTTATGCTTAACACCTTAGTTTTATCATTTAAGAATCTATCATGCTCATCTTCCCTCATTTAACACACTCTACATTTGAAAGGACTGAATGTACATATTTAACAATCTTTTTTTTCATGCACGCCTGATAGTTTTCATTCCATAAGATAAATTTCTAGAAAAATGTGATACTTTTTTTCTTCTCCTTTTTAAAATAATTTTTATTCACAGTGCCAAATTTTTGTCCTTAAGAAATTATATCCCTATTAGTATTAAAATTAAAACACGGGGCTAATTTTTATCATCTCACCAAAGGACCAAGATTTTTAATCTTTAGTAAATACATATTTAAAAGATGGTGTATGTATAATGCAATCTTTTGATATTTGAGTATAAACATTTTTTTAAAAATGTGACTGATCATTTGAATTTTTTCTTTTACAAATTTGTTTTTGTTTTCTATTGTTTAAGGCTATTTATCATTCTTTTATTGATTTACAAGAGCTTTTAATCAGTAAAGATATTAACATTTCATATGTACTATATGTTGCAAACTTTTTTTCTAGGCTAATTATTTGCTTTTAATTTTGTTTAAGTTTTTAAAACATACAGTTAAAAGAAATGCTCAAATTTATAACCCTTTTCTTTCTTTCCTATAAACAAATTTTAACAGTTTGAAAATCCAGCTGTTTTTGAAGAGCAGGGAAGTCTTTCGGGTTGTGGGAATCTTCTAAAAAGGTACTTCCTCTTTTGTGGTTTCTTCTATTTTTTTTTTTTTGGCACCTGGCTGATACAGGGATCTGAACCCTTGACCTTGGTGTTGTAAGCACCACACTCTACCTAGTGAGCTAACCAGCCAGCCTGTTTCTTCCACCGTTGATAGAGTAGTTATGTTAGGAATCCAAACAGAGAATTATCCTATTTCTACAGATTAGTCTGCCAAGGTAGCTAAGTTTGGTGTCAGCAAAGAAATACTAATCTCAGCAAACATCTTCCTTTGACAACTGCCACCCTCTCCTACAACAATAGATCATGATCTTAGATTTATACCCCCATCATCATCACGAAGCCACCTGCTGTATTAAATACCATCTTGCCACAGGAACCTGCCTCCCTCGAGGTGATGTCACCAACACAGGCTTCTAGCAAGCAGCACATTTAGTCACCTGCATCCCTGAGTCTTGCTAGTCCAAAAGGACTTCTCATAGACCTTCTCCAACATCTTCAGCCCCGAAGTTCTGAAATTTAGCAGTTCCAAGTCCCAGCTGCTCACAGAGCTGAACATGAGTGTGTGGAGTAAGGGAAACCCCACAGAGAAAGCACGGATAGCGCCAACGTCTTCCTGTGGTCACCATTACCTCAAGTAGAGTACACGTGACTGGATGATGAATCTAAATAAGTACTTCAAGGCTTTCAAAGCAGCAAACAGCAATTCTGTCTTGCTGGAGTCATCTGCGTTAGCCACATAAAAGTTCAGTACCTTGGAGAGTTTCCTTTAAAAGGTGAGAAAAAAATTCAGGCAATTGGCAACATGGTACTTAGAGGCATGCGGAATTCTATATACGAAGGGGACTTCACATACTGGGAAAAAGTCATAACTCTAACAATATCTTCTAGAATATGCCCTGAACAGGGAAAGCAACTCCTTTGCAATTTATTTTCTTCATCTCCAGTCTAGGTTTCAAACAACCTTTCTGTTTAGAAATACTGGAAGGTGTCCTTCTCTTTTGTGGGGTTTAAAAGAAGGATTAAGAAATGAAAGAGTTGAAGGGATCCATATCACAAGGATATTTTAATCTCTGGTAGGTAATACAGACATATTCAGATGCTCTTGTAAGGGAGGGATTATGCTTGCGTAAGGTGGGCACCTTAAAAGAAGTCTAGTTCCCTCTATTCTGCCCAGACTTTTTGAGATCTATAAATATGGAGCCAGATGGAAACTTGACTGGGTGCAGGAAGAGGCACTAAAGCTGACTGCCAATTTAGAACACCACAGTTCTGAGGATCTCAGCAAATACAACTCCTCTGGAGTCTTAGATTACTCTTTATCTTGTGCTAACTCAGACTTTTGAGGGCACTGATTCTTAAACTTTCCTTCTGGGAATCCCTGAGCTTGCCTAGAATTATAAAAAAATGTCCAAAGAAAACATGTAGAATTAATCAAGTCTTGCAAATAAACCCAGATTTTACCACCTGGGTGTTACATTTGGCTGGTTGTCACTAAGATACACAGTGATAGGATTTCCTCACTTGTAGCAACTGCCCACTTGGAATTTGAGGCTATGGGGTGGAAAGAATCTTATCACTGGCATTACATGGTTTCTTTAATCCAATGGGCATTACAACCATGTCAGCTGATGACCGTGCTTCATGAGACCTCTTTTATGCAACTTGTGTTCTTGTATCTTCATGCAAATAAAATGGAGAACTTTCTTGTTTGGTTTAGAAAAAAGATACCAGGGATCAGTGATCAGACCTGTGATCAGCCAGCAGTCGCTAGCATGATCTGGCAAAAGTCATTGTCTGAAAGATCATTTACCAATTTCAGCTACATTTGTCACTATTTATTGCATTGCTCTGCACAATATCTTTTTTATCCATTGCTCTTCAAGGGGGTAGGGGGTGACAGGCCATATACAATGCCATGGTGAGCTGGGCACTCCAGGGCACAGTGCAGAGAGGACATCAGTTGCATTCCTTAGTCAGGGGCTCATGAAGGACACCCCAAAAAGGGCACATTATGGAAAAGGTAGAGCCCTCCCTCTCTTATGCAAAGAAAGTAAAATCAAATCTTCTTATAGCCTTTGAGTAATAAATTCTACAAAGCACTTGTTCGCCTATCAGACTTGTTCTTACCTAATCACTGTTTGTGTCCCTTGGTGCCTCACACCATTCCCCCCAACACCGAGTTCCTAAGATCCTTAGTTTGGTCATTCTGCTCCTACCTGGCATTGACACCTCACTATACATTCTGCATTCTTAAACAGATGGAGCCTTATCTCTTCTGTAACTTCCCTGAAGGAAGGGCCTGAACTCGATACCTTTTCCAGGGTTAGAATAACTTAGATGGTTTCTTCTTTCCACCAGGAAGCTTACAGCAAAGTTCTGCACCTACAAGCACATGTATTGCACACAGGTCCCCTCTCATTTCTCAGCAATTCAGCCCTAAGAACAAAAACCCAATAACCCAACAACTCGCAGGTCCCTTGAGTCATACTTACACATACGCCAGAGTGGCACTGAAGTGCTTGTAAATGTAGGTTTCAAGTACAGGATTAAAATGCTGGAACTTGATGTCTCCTATCAGTGAAATAATAAATACCTGCCAAAGGTGAGAAATATAAATAACAGCACTGTACAACCCCCAGGCACGTTGTCAACAGTGGACTTTAACATCTTGGGGCCTTCCTCTCATTTGTAATCATTTTTACAGCATTCTCAGTCTATCTTTCCAGAGCTGAAGTTAAGTCTCTGAGTTTACATTTATTGAATATGAACAGAGAGACTATTATGTGTCACGAACTGTGCTAAATGCTATGAAGAAACCAGTACAAGCCAGCAAACTTGGCCTCAGGGGACTTACTGTCTCAAAGAGAGGGTGGTCAGCGCACAGGTGACCTAAGTCAGGGAAGAAAATGGGACAGAAGGAAGGAGGCTGTGGAATGGAGTTTTCTCTAGCCCAAGGATGCAGCTAACATTGCATGACGTTCTCCTGTGTACAGTGTGCATGCCCCCAACAACTGAACTTCATCAGAGTTTTGTCATCCAATTCCCCCTGTGCATGTTACCTCTTATCACTATCAGGTACATAATCTACAAAAAAACTACACTGTTCCTATGTATGACAGAGGAGTGCAAAGGCAGGGGCACTGGGACTTCCATATATGCCACTGCCAGCTGCTCCATCCCACCATTTGCCTCCAGACCTTGTCCCATGGCGTCCATAACCATAGTCTCTCTTTCCCATGACCTGACCCTCATCGGGTTTGATCTCACATGGGTGACATCTTCCCTCTTTATCTTCCATCCTTAGCTTTAATGCCCTGACTACTCCCTGAGCTTACCAATTTCTCCCAGATGGTGAATGACCCAAAGCTGCAATTTGCCTTCCTCCTTAGCTGCAACATTCGCATAAAATCTTTCCCTGAACTTTCACCCCAACAATGAGAAAATGATGTTTGGTTGGGATATTTTGCCTTCCTCCCTTCCATGGCCACCTCTGGTCTCCCTTCCACGGCCACCTCTGGTCTTCCCAGGTTCTGATATCACTTATCCTTGTTATGGTTTCAGTTCTTGGAATGCGTTGTTTAAGTACTTTGTGTGACAAATGTAACTGTCTGCTGGGTTTTATACTGTGCCATCTAAGATGCATCTCTGACTTGTGGATTCAGTCTCCCTTGTGTGAACACACAAACGCACACATACACGACATGCAGCAATCTTCTTGGTTAATGGCATCACTTGGTTTATGACTAGACAGTGGTAAAGCAAGTTAAACTGGTTCCTGGTTTCTAACATAATTAAGCACCTTGCTTTCCCTAATGAGAAAGAGAAAGCATATCAAAAAGTGATGTCTAACAGGAAACAAAGAAATAAAGGCCTGGAATACTAGTCATTTGTTTCTAATTTTAGTTCCAGGAATTTAGCCTAAAGAAAAAATCAGAGAGATGTATGCAAATATTTATGCAGGAGGATACTCATTGCAATTACTTATAATAGGGAAATATGGAAAACTACACAGTTGCAAGAATAAACACTAGTTAATATGTTTAACTGCTTACCAGTGCATCAAACACAAGGAAGTCATATGTTTCATTGTCTGACATTTCCATCATTATGTTAAAGAGTGCGTCTAGTGTATCTTGCAAAAACTGAAGATAAGAAAAACAGAGAGGTTAATTTGGTGCTTTCATTCAGCTCCATACTGCAGAAATTCGGGGACAATTAAGTTTCAATAGAATAGTTTTTAAAAGAGTATTTTCTTAAAAATGGGCACACTTGTTTAGTAATGTAGATAAGTTTTATATTTACATGATTGGTTTAATTTAAGATGTTGAACTAATGAGGTAGTAGGTATATTTCTAACTATGAACGTATAAACATACCTTCACAATCTCTCCTCCATCCACCTCCATTAACTTCTTTAGGTTGTGTTTAATGTTCTGGGAGTTGGAACGCCAATTTAACAAGCCTAACAGGTCAACTGGGAAGAATGACCACAAACCATAAACATTAGACACTGATTAGAAGGAGCGACCAAGACCATTTCAGGACACAGCTACAGAAGTCTCTAGAAAAGATAACTGCTCTCAATAGTGGATAACTCAAGAAGAGCCTTATACATTCTTTTAATTTACTATGTCCTATCTAAGTCAGAGAAAACCTTGTGGTCCCTCTTTCATTCTTAAAAGAGAAAATGATTAACCGCTAATGTGCAAGAACCCAAAACGATATTTGACTAGGACTCACATTTCTCAAATAATGACATCCCAGTCATACAAATTAAACCTAAAAAGCACTCTTATGTAACCATCCTACCTTTAGGTTGCTGCCTTAATTAATGTGTCCCTTATCACTACCTATGTCTGAGTGGATTCAGAGGGAAAGAGGAACTTTATAGATGAGTTAATTCATTTAAATATCACAACTGCACTATAGAGTATTTTACTTTTTCCATTTTTTAGATGAGGAAACTGGGGCTTTGTGAAATTAAATTACTTGCCTTAGGCAACACAACTGCTTAGGAGTGGTAGAAATAGAATTTAATTACAGATTTTCTGATTCCAAAAACCACGCCCTTGCTACTGTATTATCCTGCCTCCCCCAGAGTTCTTCAAAGAAACAGACAAGCAAATCAGACTGATGGCTATTTCAAAGGAAAGTAGAACAGATTCATGGCTCAGTGTAATCTGGGAAAAAGATCTCGAGGTGTTTTTGGATTTAAGATGCAGAATTTTAGATCTTTAAGCCACTTATAACCTTAATGAATGTTGATCTACTAAATGTGTCATAGGGAAACATAGAAGGCACCTGGACTGTTACTATTTTATCATTTCATTTAGTGCATCAAGCTACAATTACTATGTACAGAGTGTTATCTAGTAAAAGTAGCAATACATACTTCTTAATCAATGGATTTGTATAACTATACAAAAGCAGTCACAAATGTATACTGTACTGTGAATTAGAATAGTCAAAGTGCTTCACAGATGTTTGTTTCATTGGCTTGCATATTGCTTAGTCCCTGGACGTCTCCAAAACTTAGTGCCCAGAGACACCATTGTCTATAGAATAAAGTCCCAATACCATGCACAGAATTCACTAAGGTGCCACCAATGTCCCTCCTACCAGCCTCGCTGCCCACCATTTTCTTTTACCCCTCAGCAGCCAGACAGATCAACTCACTCAATCCCTAATTATGGCAGGCTCGGAAACAGCTCCATATCTTTGCATGTATTCTTCCCTTTTTCTGAAATGCCCAGAAGTACTGTGTACTTGGTAAGACACACTGGGTGTTTCTTTGGTTCTTTCCAGAGATTTGAGCCACTTGGGGGCAGAAACCACATTATGTTCATTCTTATACATACCACAATGCCAGGCACCCAACAGGTGTCTGATATGTGTTAGATGAAAGAACGGAAGGATGCAAAGAGAAACAGGAGCCCTGAGGACGCTGGCAGTGTGCTCAAGCCAATTCACCAATATATTCATTCATTCGGCAAATTGTTAAAAATAGGCACTAGAAACAGCTCTAGACTTGTGTTTCTGAGACTCATACAGGTTGACATATGTAGCTCTGGTTAACTAATTTATTTTCCTTGCAGCACAGTGTCAATTTGACTGTATGGAAGTTTCACAATTTGTTTATCCACTATATTGTTGACAAACATTTGGGTTGTTTCTAGTTTGTTGCTATAATGAACAATTCTGCACACAGGTACAGCAGCTTCTCTGGGGTATAAAGACTCATGGGATTTCTGGGTCATTGGATATTATCCAAAATGTTATCCAAAGGCACTGTCCCATTTTACATTCCCATCAGAAGTGTGTAAGAATTCAAGATACTCCAAATCCTCAGCAAAGCTGAATGAAAGCACAAGTTACAGAAGAACTCACACAGGATGACTCCATTTATACAAAGTAAAAAGAATATGCAAAACTAAACAATATATTTTTTAGGGTTACAAATCTGGGAAAACTATAAAGAAAAACAAAGGAATGACAATCCCCAAATTTAGGGTAGTAATTGCCTTTGGGAGAGGATTATGGAAGACTTAATTTTAAAAAGAAAAGAAAGACAAAGAAAACCCATAGCTTTAGGGCCATAAATATCTGTTCTTAAAACCTAAGTCCACCACCTATGAGGTTAGGCAAGATATTTACCACTTTAAAACTCAATTTTCTGATCAGTAAACTGGGGATAGTAATGGCAATGTTCGTGGCTTTGTGTCCCAGGGTGTTGAGGGTAAAAGGAGAGGATGACTGTGACTTCTGTGGTACCTGTAAGGACTTGATGCCTGCCCCACACCTGCAGGGACCCGAGCACCCCTGTCCATTTCTTGAAACAACAAGTCTATTCTTGCCCTCCACATGTGCCAAGCAACAGATGATCCCACACTAATTGGTCTGTTCTAGTTTTTAAAAAACTAATCAAATAAATAAAAGAGAAAACCCACATGTCCTGTTTGTAACAAACCACAGTGGCTTTTAACCTCTGGAGCCTGAATAGTCCTCCTTCAGGGAAAGGAGCAATAAGCCTTTGGTCACGGTCTCAGCACAACAGGAGAACAGCTCCCCTCTTTGCTCAGGAAGCGCCCTCATAGAGTAGATGGCTTATTAATGTTCTTTAGCTTTTTCTCTCTCAGAATAAATTAAACTGGTTCTTTATAATTTTCATCAAATCACACAGGAAAGCAAACACAAGAATTATCCACAGTGGTGTATCTCTTGGAATGCCCCATTTTCTCCGATGCCCACAATGCCCCTGTTATTTCTCTGTCCTTCCCACCCCACCTGCTCCCCACACTTTTGTCTGTGCTGACAGCAGATCACTTCTCTCTAATTCATAGGACATGTGCCTTTTTAAACCTTATGTGGATATTATTTAAGACTTTTTTTTGTATGTTAAGATGAGTTTTTATGAGGTCCGCACAACAGGAATGGGGATGACAACAATGTCAACCAATGGAACATTCTGTGACAATGGAAATGTTGTGTATCTGTGCTGTCCACTATGAAAGCCAGCGGCTACATGAAACTGCTGAGCACCTGAAATGTGACTCGTGTGACTCAGGGACTGATTCATAATTTTATTTAACTTTATTTTTATTTTTATTATTTTTAATTGACATATAAAATTGTATGTATTTTTGGTGTACAACTTGATGTTTTTTTTTTTTTTTTTTCCTTTTTGTCTTTTTTTCGTGACCGGCAACGGATCGCAACCCTCAGTGTCGCGCCCATACCGGACTGGGACCAGCAACGGGATCGCAACCCTCGGTGTTGCTCCCGCACCTCGCTCAGCCAGTGAGCGGCCGGTCTGTATGTGGGATCCGAACCCTCGGCGGGAGCGCCGCCGCACTTCCCAAGCGGCGCACTGTAGCAGTGCGCCACCGGGCCAGCCCATTGATGTTTTGATATATGTATACACTGCAGAATGGATAAATCGAGCTAATAAACATGTGCATTACCTCACATTACTTATTTTTTTTTTCTGGTGAAAACACTTAAAATCTTCTCTCAGGAATAGAATAGAGAGCCCAGAAATAAACCCATGCACTGATCAGTCAACTGATTTTGGACAAATTGCCAAAAATATACAATGGGGAAAGGATAGCCTCTTCAGTAAACAGTGCTGGGAAAACTGGATATCCACATGTAGAAGGTTGAAAGTAGACCCCTATCTCTCGCCATCCACAAAAATCAACTCAAAATGGATCAAAGACCTAGATATAAGACCAAAGAAAACGTAGGGGAAATGCTATACAAAATGCAGTTTTTTGAGCAAGACTACAAAGGCACAAGTAACTACAGCAAAAATACACAAATTGGACTACATCAAACTAAAAAGCGTCTGGACAGCAAGGGACACTGTCAACAAAAAGAACAGACACCCTACAGAATGGGAGCAGAGAGAGAGAGAGACTCAAGTGCTCTCCTTTTAAAGCCCGTGACCACCATTATTAACCCATTCACTAGGGCATGGTCCTATTATCTAATCACCTCTTCAAGGCCCATGGCCACCTTGAGAAGCCAAGAGGGGGAAATCCTTTTATGGTCATTGAAAGATAGGGCCTTGAAGAGATGATTAAACTGTAGGACCATGCTACAGTGAATGGATTAATAATGGTGGTCATGGGAGTGGTTCTGAGGGCTTTAAAAGGAGAGCGTGTGAGAGTCTGTCTCTCTGCTCTGTCATTTTCTGCCATGTGAGACCCTGCATTGCTATAAATCCACCATCAAAAAAGACCGCCACTGGATGTGTTCCCTGGACTTTGGATTTCCCAGCCTCTGAAACCATAGCAATAAATTTCATTTTCTTACAAATCACCCAGGTCCACGTATTTTGTTATAAGCAACAGAAATGGATTAATATGTCCTTGTTTTGCTTTTCTCTGATCTCTACTCTGGAAATGATAAACTGAATAAGTTTGATAAATGCTGTTCCTCTCAAACATCTCTTGAGAGTCCTAAAAGTACATTAATGCTTTATGTAGTCTACTACTGTACTTGCTTCAAAAAATAACATTTTGACATTTCATAGTTAAAAATTTGTAAAATATCAAAAAGAATAAATAAGATTTACTCAAACTTTTGGAATTATTCTTTTTCTATATACATATAATGATAATGATAATAAGTACTGACAGCTAACAATCACAATACTTACGATAGGCTAGACACTTTTGTTTTTACTTATTCTAATTTAGGTTCATTCTTTGAAGTATATACTATTATTACTCCCATTTTGAAGATAAGGGCACTAAGTCACAGAGAGATCAAGTCACTTGCCCAAAATAAACTGCTAGTAAGTGGCCGAGCTGGGATTTGAACCCAGGCAATCTGGCTCCAAATTGTTCCCATACATTTAAATAAACCTGGGATCACACCATACATAGTGTTAAGAAGTTTGCCACATTCTTGAATATGTTTTGAAATATGATATTTAGCAGCTGCATATATTTCATCATTTAATTACATTATAAAATTTAGTTAAACTGACCCTGACATTTGGGTTGTTTCCAGTATTTCCCTATTATAAGTAATAGGGAAACATCCTCATACATAAATCTTTGTGCACATCTCTCATTGTTTACTTAGGTTCAATTTCTAGGAGTTAAGTCACTGGGCCAAAGGGTCTGAAAACAATTAAAAATCTTTGACAGACCTTCTAAATAATTTTCGATAAATATAGTACCCTCTATCCACCCAACAAGGTTATGTTACTGATGTAATTTAGTCATGTCGTGTATGCAGCTCAGAATGTTTCTGGCTTAATTTCTGGTGAGTGTGCTTTGACTTCTCCAGATGCATCAGTCCTTACTTGACTCTGTTGAGTCTAGACACTTGTCCACTATCTTTATTCCTTAGCCAACCATGATTCACCACAACAAACCCAATACTGAACCCTTCTAAAGATGAACCAAGGTCTGATCCCTGGGCAGACCCTACTGAGTGGATCTAAATTGTTTTGTCTATCTTTGCACTTCCTTAAGGCAGAGCTCCAAATTGTCTCCAAGGCCAAAGGGACTAATCCTCTGCACAAGACAGAATTTCTAAGGCAGGTCTCCTGGGCAGCTAAGTCTTGACTCACTGAGACAGTACAGGATGCCTTATACATTACAAAGGTTAAATGAATAAGAAGCTGTTATTGGCTATCAAATGCCATGTTATACACAAGACAGGTTAAAATTGATAACAGAGACTTCAAGGAGAAACAAAACAAAGCCTTATTTGAGCTATTCAGCTGATTTTATGGAAAATCCCTGACTGCTTTACAACCCCCCCCCCCAAAACAAAAACAAAACGGGAAAGAGGAGAATATGGGGAAAGTTGGAACTCTAATGGGACACTCTGCTCTTTGCCACACGTGTTGGGGCAGGAGACTGATGATTTCCTTGCCAGTATCCTCCCCATATATCCAACACGTCCTGCTGCATATACTAGACAGAATGCATTATTAGAGTTCTTTGCTGTCTTGAAGGAAGGAAACATAAGACTTTTGAATTCCACAGCCTTTGTTAATGAATACATTTATAGGTTTTGCGATGATTAAAAAAACTGAAATTATTTTCATCCTCTTTCAAAGATAGACAATGAAACCTCAGAAGGAGTTTTAGCTGTTTGATCGGCACTACCCAGAACCTCACGTGAAGACTAAAGAACAAAATGCAATTGCCCAGCACCCACCTCAGAAGCCCTGACCCCTATGGTCCAGCCCTGTGGGTCTAGCAAGGAGCCCAGGAGCACCGAGCAGAAAGCTCCTTTGCATCAGTGGGGTCGCCACACCTACCGTTCTGGGTGAGCTTTGTGGAGCAAATGAGGGTGGCGATCTGGAAGCTATCTTTTGTGCTATCCTTGCTCGGAGTAAAGCTGGCCAGGGTTTTGGATGCTTGGAGCTCTTTTTCTTCCATCTCCACCTTGGTCCCAGGCAGGGTCAAGTAGAATTTAGCATCTTCCATTTTCTTGTTGTCACCCTGAAAAGGAAGTATGTTAGGAACACCAAATGATGGGCAACACTGTGCAAGTAGAAATGGTTTCTATCATGAGCACCATACATTTCCAGCACCAGAAGTGTGGCTTCAGCAAATTACGCTTAAGATCTCTTCCAACTCTGAGACACTGTGAGATCTTTCCACAGAGTTTGAGCCCAGAAATAATTTCATGACTGAATGAAAATGGAATACATTGTGAACTAGACACTGGAAGATCCTAGTCTCTGCTAGCAGTAAATAAACACTTAACAGAATGAGATTGGATTTCATTTACTTGAACCTATAAATGGTCACAATTCTACTTCATTGGGTTGATGGAGAAAGAAACGGCTTGCTACACCTTCTAAAACTATTTACAAACTAAGCAAATGTTAAGGAAAATATCCATCAGGCAGATGCATCTCCAAAGAGCTGCCAACCATCTGAAAATCCCCCAGATACTGCTGAATAAATGAGATCATCCAGCGTCTACTTTATACTTTACACTTTACAATCTCAGTAGATGTGATAGCTCAGCAACAGTCAAACAGTGTAACAG
>NW_007732349.1:56207-56837 GCF_000696425.1 Galeopterus variegatus | reverse complement strand
ACTTTACACTTTACAATCTCAGTAGATG
The DNA here is from genome assembly GCF_000696425.1 of Galeopterus variegatus. Lineage (NCBI taxonomy): Eukaryota > Metazoa > Chordata > Mammalia > Dermoptera > Cynocephalidae > Galeopterus > Galeopterus variegatus. The sequence continues at coordinate 56,809 of NW_007732349.1, read as the reverse complement.
TGATAGCTCAGCAACAGTCAAACAGTGTAACAGAAATGGTGACTGGCTCATGGTGATATGAAAACCACATCCTACTGCACCCTCCACACTCTAATCAAGCCCAGCGTGCAACTGCCTGTGAACTGTGCAGGATGGTGCAAGGCGCAGACCAGAAGAGGCCAGCCCCCATGACTCGCTGCCATGGAAACCATTTGCAGGAGCTGGTGAGATGCTCTTTAAAGACTTGATAAGAATGCAACCCACTCTCTCCAGAAAGGGGATGGAAAACCACATAGCTGGTATAGTCAGGGCCTTCTGGGGGGTCAAACACATATAGCTCTAGAGAGGTTTCTGATGTTTGTACATATAAATCGGAAAGGAGCCTTAGTTAGCGCCACCTTATAAACCACCAGATCATGCCTCCCATCCTGCAGAGTGGTGCCATCTGGATTCATCAGTTTCACGAAGGCCACCCCAAATGCTCGCTCCGATTTATCTCTGGCTGAAAAGACAGAAATCCGTGTTTAGGCAGTGTGCAAAGACACCAGGAGGTGATGCTGATTGCACATTTTGCCCTGGGGTGTGACATTTAACTGTACTCTAATAAACACAGTTTAGCAAGT
>NW_007732349.1:55109-55857 GCF_000696425.1 Galeopterus variegatus | reverse complement strand
GGGTCAGCCCCTGAACCCACCGGGTCCCCCACCTAGACTTCTATGGCTGGGATAACTCATGGCCTGTTCTCATTGCAGGCAAGGTTCTAAGATCTGCTGTGACTAGTGTGTCCCACACTGGCTGACTAGTAATCTGTTCTATGATATACTATAATTTGTCAGTCCATTCTCCTGTTGGTGGCCATTTGGGCTATTCCAATGTTGTAGTATTATAAATAAAGCAGTTGTGAACATATACCAAAACAACAACAACAAAAAAAACCAAAAAAACAAACTCCCCAAACCAGAAACCACCATTTAATGAATGGCTTCTCCATAACATGGTATAAAAGAATCTTCATCCTTCACGATCCAGCTCCAGCCCATGTAGAATCAGATTGCCTAAGTGTCCATCTAGCTCTGTCCTTTACTAGCCGCATGACCGTGAGCAAACATCAAGCCTCTCTGTGCCTCAGTTTCTTTATGTACAAATGTGGATAAAAGTAGGGTGCCCTTTATTGGATTATTGGGGATACTAAACAGGATAGTGTGCAAATAGAGCTTCACATAATGTCTGGTACAAACTAAGACCTTGATAATTGTTAGCTTAGTATTATGTAGAACCATGTGAAATTGCCCATATTGAACTATTTTGATCTATAAACATGGAAACTTCATATGGTTCAACCTGATGTCATTATTGCTCCCACTGTCCCCACTGCAGCCATAATGGCTCATTTGGGTTTGCAAACACATTTCTCCCCCATCA
>NW_007732349.1:42957-53840 GCF_000696425.1 Galeopterus variegatus | reverse complement strand
GGGAGACAAGGGATTAACCAGTTTTCTTGCTGCAGGACTTCTCAGTCATATGGCAACATACATTATGAATGTCTAAGAGGGAGATACACAGCATTTCCTACGCCTATCTGACTGTGAAACCCTTTTTTTTTGTTGTTACACAGCACCTATTAACATCTTACAGAGTGCCAGCATTCACAGAACACATTTTGGGGAAACTCTGATACATAGTGATAGTGCAGACTTTGGAAGCCCAGCAAAATTCGTTATTTGGTTTCCTTAGCAATGAATCTGGAAGTAAAGTTTCCAAGTATCTAATTTCCAACTGTCTTGTTCTTCAGATCCACAAAAAATGCTATCAATAAAAAGTAAATTTTTTTAATGGAAATTTGTCACAGAACTCTTAGGACTTACATTCCTGAGATGACCTGTGCCGGAAGGTAAATCTTATGTGACAGCGTGTGACTTCTTCTATAGCAATGGATACCTGTGTAACAATAAGGAATTAACAGTTTATAGATACACAGTACTTTGCACGCACAGCCCATTTTACAGAATTAGGCTCAATTTTAGTATCTTAGCACAGCACTAATTCCTATAGAGTAAGACTTGGCATAAGCTTTCATTCAAAGGAGACTGAGCTATTTTCAAACCAAAAGAATCTCAGGAGATCATCTTGCATGTATCATAGATTTTCATTATGGAGATAAAGTAGTCTCCTCTTATCCACAGGTGCACTTTCTGTGGTTTCAGTTACCCGCAGTCAACCATAGTGCAAAGATATTAAATGGAAAATTGCAGAAATAAAAAGTCGTATGTTTTAAATTGTATGCTGTTCTCACTAGTGTGATAAAATCTCACCCCGTCCTACTCCACCCTGCCTGGGACATGAATCATCCACTTGTCCAGCATATCCACACTGTAGATGCTACCCACCCTACACGGTATGATTGTATAGAGAAAAACACAGTACAGTCGTGTGTTACTTAACGATGGGGATACATTCTGAGAAATGCATTGTTAGGCGATTTTGTCATTGAACAAACATCACAGAGTGCACTTACAAAAACCTAGAAGGCAGAGCCTACTCCTAGGCTATGTGGTATAGCCTATGGCTCTTGGGCTACAAACCTGTACAGCACATTACAACTGCAATGTAAGCAATTGTAACACAATGGTAAGCATTTGTATATCTAAACATATGTAAACATAGAAAAGGAATTTATCAGCTCCATTATAACTTATGGGACCATTTATGGGACCACCATTGTATACACAGTCTGTTGCTGAGTGAAATGTTATGTGGTGATGACTATATATACAGTGCTCAGTACTATCCACGGTTTCAGGCATTCACTGGGGGTTTTCAAACAGAACCCCCATGAATAAGGGGGGACTACTGTATTACAAATTTCTAGTATTTTTTTCAAGTATGAAACAGTAAATACTTCAGAGGGAAAAGACTGGCACTGTGTGGTCTATACAGGGCTTTTCAGACTGCAAAATGTATATGGAGATGGTCATAATTAGGTTTACGACAGAAGAAAAAGATAAAATACTGCGGGTAAGTAAATTTTCTGTTGCTTACATATATAAAGTGGATGAGAAAACAGAGCCATGGAGCAATGAAAAGAACAGAATTTGTGGCAAGTAGTTAAATTACGGCATGATTATATACTAGGACACTATGCAAGTATCTAAAAACATGTTTCTAAAGAACTTATAATAACATGAGATAAGTACTTTTAAAAAGCACAGTATAAATCTGTATAAACAGCATCATTCAAAACATATGAACTATATAAAATTGTTGGAAATGGTGACTTCCAAATTGAGGTATGAGTGCCATTCTTTTTAGTTTTCTATGAAGAGCTCATAGAACGTCAACGATTGATGGAGCCTGGGATTCAGAAGACGCAGGCTGAGGTGTGGGCTCTAGGGTCTTGGGAAGTCAGCTGACTTCTCTGAGTCTCACCTAACCCAAAAAGGGGATTGTTTTAGTCGCCAAGCTATTCTGGGGCTCATATGAGATTACTGATCTGAAGAGCACTTTGGAATTTGTAACACACATATTTAAATTGAAAAGAGGCCTGGAAAACTTGGTTAGAGGCCAAGAAGAAGAAAATGTTAGAAAACAGCTCATAGAGTGTGAACACTTCCATTTGTTTTTGGACCATCTTGCAGCCTANGAAGTCAGCTGACTTCTCTGAGTCTCACCTAACCCAAAAAGGGGATTGTTTTAGTCGCCAAGCTATTCTGGGGCTCATATGAGATTACTGATCTGAAGAGCACTTTGGAATTTGTAACACACATATTTAAATTGAAAAGAGGCCTGGAAAACTTGGTTAGAGGCCAAGAAGAAGAAAATGTTAGAAAACAGCTCATAGAGTGTGAACACTTCCATTTGTTTTTGGACCATCTTGCAGCCTACTGCATCACCATGATCCCAAGTTTCTCTACTCAGATTTCCACACATTTGTGAATAAAGCCGTTATTTGAGAATGCGGAGTTCATTAAAGATCAATGCTCTTATACAGAATTATAATTACCCATTCATTTCTTATTATGCACCACAGGCAACTTACCTAAAACTTCAGGATAAAGTAGGAATGATTTGGGGGTAACAAGAAGATAGGAACCTATATGGGGCTTCAGAGATGACAGGAGATACAAAAGGCCAGTACTCACCTTGACAGTCTCATACCAACAGGGCTGCTTGACTTGGTAATAGACTACTGACTTGTATTCTGAAATGCCTTCGTATCCAGCACCTGGATGAATTGCATTCTTTGGATGGAAAGAAAAAAATTACAAGGGGAGAATGATTGTCCAGAACATTCAGAGTACCCACATACCATGCTGAGCCCTCTGCCCCCAACATGTCCTGCCTGGGCCTTATACTGGCACCTGTAAGTGGATTAAGTTTGGGCGGTGACCGGTAGAGTGAGACTTACTTTCTACCACTTTATTTAAGCGTCTAAGTGTATAAATCTGTAGCAGCTAAGGGACCCAGCACCATGAGAATACTCCTCTTGCCTGTAATGTTTGTTTCTCATCCATCCCCAGGATATACATTCTCCTTCCTCTTTCCTCTCTCAAGGAACAGAGGCCTAGAGATGGTGGTGAGGAGTTATGTCACACATGCAGATGCACCACTGTCTCAGGAAAGTGATTCCTCCTTCCTGTCTACAACCTGCTGTAGGGACTTGGTGCACCGGTACTGCACACTCACTCAAACTCAGGGCTGCGTCTTTCCCCAGTGATGAACTACTGGGCTCAGCAGAACCAGGCCTCGATGGGGCACTTCAAGACTGGTTAGCACAGCTGAGAAATAACCAACCAGAAGAAGATGTGGACTTGAAATGAACTCAAGGAACTCCGGGGCTCTTATCAATAGCACAAATAAAACACTCCCAGCCTGTGCCCACAGCATTCTGTTTATCCCTTTAACTGAGAATAGGACTTGACTCAGTGAATGGTTTAGCTGTCTGTTTCTTTCAAAGGTTATGCCTTCCACAGGGAAGTGAGGTTTGTGCTTCATTGTGTCCCTAGTGAGCTCAGGGAACCAAGAGCTTGATTCTTGGATTTCAAAGCAGGTGAATCACACAAGAGGAGCCGGATTTCAGCCGAGGCCACGGAGGCCTCCTGTGACACTGCCTGCCTATATCTGTCTTCAATGTCAGAAGTAGGTCTTGATTCTAACCTACTTCTCCAAATGATCAGAGAGCTGCCAGGGTGGCAAGAATGCTGGACTAAAGCCTGGATACCTGGATCCACTCCTAGCTCTGCCACTAACTGCTATGTCTTCCCGAGAAAAGAGCTGATCCAGCTACAGCTTCCTGATGATTAAAACTAGAGACTGGTGGTAGTTAATCTCTACCCAAGAGCTCTCCCAGTTTAACACGTTTCTGATGGGCATGTGTCCTTTGGTTCTGCTCAGCCAGGTGAAGGGCATGTGCCTTTCAATGCCTTCATGGCGCTCAGGCCACTTCGCTCCAGCCCCAAGAGAACTGGGCAAGCTTGAAAGCTGCTTAATAACTTAGAAATGATAAAGAATTTCTGCATTAGAGTCATATTTCTTTTTCTTTTTTGGTGGCTGGCTGGTACTGGGATCTGAACCTACGACCTTGGTGTTATAAGGCTGCACTCTAAGCAACTGAGCTAATGCTAATCGGCCAGCCTGGAGCTATTTGTTAGCACAGGAGGCACATGAAAATAAGAGTCTGAATGGCTTCATTAGTAAAACTGGTAATCATTAATCACAAATTTAACAGGTTTCGGATATTTTTCCTTACAAACCAAATCTACACCGATGTGCAGAACAATTAAAATAAGGCCAAAAGGCTCCTGTTTTTGGAAGTGTGTGTGAGAGATGGCCGTGGGCTTCCTGGGGGCTCTGCCTACCTCCAAGAGCCTGCCCTCCTCGTCGTACACGCACATGGTCACCTCCACGTTCTTTGGCGTCTTCTTTTTCCCTTTGTCAAATTCCCCATGGACTAGGGTGACATAAATATCATTCCGAACATCTCCTGCAACATGATAACCCATCCCGTCAGTGTTACTGAGAGAAGTCATTTTTAAGTTTCAGGATGTAATAAGATATAAAAAGATAAATAAAATATGAAATGGTCTGACTTTATAATAAACTATTCCTACAACAAAAGTCTTTTATATGTACTGTTCTCTTCAGCTTACCTCATTCTACCTTTCCATACATACCAACATGTCTTTGAAGTGTAGTTTTTAAAAAAATTAACTCATTTCAATAGTAATCCATTGCTCTATTTATTGAGAGTCACTGTTTAATAATAAGTCCATATTATGTTTTGTTAGGTTATAGTGGCAGATTGTTTTTTCAATAATGCCTTGGAGACTGTGATATTTTAATATATCTGATAGTAATGAAGACAGTCGCTTATTGAGTGCTCACTATGTGCCAGGCACTGGTCAAAGTGTCTTACAGGTATCAATTTGATAAATTATGGATTGATTTATTAATCTACAGAACAACCTGATGAGATAGACACTATTTCTGAAAGCCCATAGAGTACTTTCTATTCATTTAAATCAGCTTAATTGTTTTTACCAATATCAGAATAATTTCTACTTGTCTTTTTTTTTTTTTGATTAACCAGCAAAAAATTTTAAAAATTAATGAATGAATGAATGTATTGCCTATATAGTAATGAAAAATTTTAAATGTTAGTGAGGTACATAAAAGAAATCTGGAATAAATAAAAGGTATATCAAATGTCTGGGTGGGAAGACTCTGTATTGGAAAAATCACCTGTACTATACTAAACTGCCTCCCAGTATGAAAAATAAAACCTTATAGCACTTTAAGGAAATAGTGGTGATATTCAGAGCACATATCATTTTTATCACTTCTGTGATTGAAAAAAAAAAAAAAAAAGATACTGCCCATAGTTGCTGGGGGTGAAAAAAAAGAGGCTTGTTCATACTTTACCACTTGAAATCTCTCTCTTTTTTTTTTTCTTTTTGTCTTTTTTACTGACCGGTAATGGGATCACAACCCTCAGTGTCGCGCCCGTACCGGGGACCGGCAACGGGATCGCAACCCTCGGTGTTGCGTCCGCACCGCGCTCAGCCAGTGAGCGGGAACCGGTCTCCACATGGGATCCGAACCCTCGGCGGGAGCACCGCCATGCTCCCAAGCGGTGCACTCTCCAGTGCGCCACCGGGCCGGCCCTACAACTTGAAATCTTAATTTACTTCTGCTTCATCCATGCAGAAACTGATGATGGGTGTCAAAAGCCTTAACTGAAACAGCAATTCCACAGTAATATCTGTCTCAAAGAATTAAAAATGCAGGCAATGACTTATCTAGAAGGGTATTCACTGTGGAGGTGTTTATGAAAGTGAAAACCTAGACCATCTTTGATTTCCAACCACAGGGTGTTGGTTGAATACGTTATGGTATAACCAGATAATGGGGTAATACTCATTTCAAACACTGACTGAGCAGTGGCTCTGTACCAAGCACTGTGCTGGGGAGATGACAGTGAGTCAGGCACCACGCTTGCCCTCACACAGCTTACATTCTCAGGGGAGACGAGATGAGCCAAATCATCACACAGTTAAACCCAGCACTGCAAATGAAGAAATTAGGGCAGGCTCTGTGAACATATGACACAAGGTCCTGACCTTGTCTGGAGTGTGTGGGAATCTTTCCTTTGAGCAGGGAGAGAAAGATGTGCAAAGGCCCAGAGGCTGGAGACAATATGATTGAAGGCCTCAGAGTGAGAGGGTGTCCGGTGTGAGATGCAGCTTCAAAGACAGACAAAAGCCTAATCCCCCTGTGGCCTGCAGGTCAAATTAAGAATGTGTAACTTTAGCCTAAATATAAACAAAAGTCAATGAAATGTTCTCAGCAAGGGAGAAGTGGAATCAAATCAGGTGTGCTATGGAGAAGAGGACAGAAGGTAAGAGAACACAGGGACAGGGAAACCAGTTAAGAAGCTCTGGTAGTTGTCCAGGAAACAGACCACAGCAGCTCCAGCTTGGGTAGTGCCCATGGAAATGGAGAGAAGGGGATGAATTTGAGAAGCCCATCAAAGCTAAACCTGGCAGGTCTTATCCACTGACTTCGTGTGAGGTGTAAAGGAAAGGGAGGTGTCGAGGGTGACTTTCGGCTCCTGTCCGTGCAGCTGGGTGGACAGGGACACCATTCTGTTAGACAAAACACTACCAAGGAGCATCAGGTCTAGATGCACAGGGTTACAGGTCCGATGGGGAGGCTGAGTAAGCGTTAACCAATTAAAGAGAGGAGGAGAAGGATCCAGATGGGGGTGGGTACAGGACCCACTAGAGTCCCGAGGCAGGAAGTAGCTGGCTGTATGGCCATAGAGTTCAGAGGAGGCTTCTTGGTGCCAGAGATAAGGATGTAAGGGTGACCGACAGATGGAAACCAAGTGAGTGCACGATGTCACCGAGGGAGGGAATGCAGGTGAGGAAGAAGGAGGGCCTGCTAGGGGCTGAACTGTGTCCTCCCTCAAATTCCTATGTTGAAATCCTAACTCCCAGGACCTCAGAATGTGGCTGTATGTGTAGATGGGGCCTTGAAAGAGATGATGAAGGTACCACGAGGCCATGAGTGTGGGCCCTCATCCAGCACGACTTGTGTCCTTGCAAGAAGAGGACACGGTCACACACAGAGGGATGACCACGTGAGGACACAGGGAGAAAGCGGCATCTACAAGCCAAGGAGAGAGGCCTCGTGAGAAGCCAGCCCTGCCACACCTTGATCTTGCCTTCCAGCCTCCGGACTGCGAGAGAATGAATTTCTGTCGTTTAAGGCACTCAGTCTGCGGTGCTTTGTTACGGCAGCTCCAGCCAAACCCTGAGAAACGCTGACGTTGAGAGGCGAGGCAGAAGATGATAATGTGGCAAAGGAGTCCCCGCAGAGGCCCCAGGGGAATGCAGAGAAAGAGGAAAGTGGGGGGTCGGCAGTGAGAAGGGAATAGTCCAAAGAGGAAGCGACTGAGAGCGTCAGATGCTGCTGAGAGATCGGAGCTGATCCTTTCATTAATGGACACCCCTTAGACTTAGTGACACTGCCGTCCTGGCTGATGGCACTGAGTCACTTTAGAGAGACTCGGGGTGACCGGAAGGGGAGAAAACAGAGATGGAGAGTGGATACAGTCACCCCCAAGAACCCACCTGTGAAGAGGGGGGCAGACAGTAAAAGCACTACAGGAACAAGTGGGGTAGAGGGAAGAGATTCGGGGTGACTGGAGCTCGACTACGTGGTGCTGGGAAGCAGCTCCAAGCTGAGGGAGTTTGGTCTAGACCTGTATTTCTAGAATCATCTCGGGAGCCCTGAATCAGTCTCTGAAGAAATCCGGGAATCTGTATTTTAAAGTTTCCCAGGTGATCCTGATGGGCTGATCCACAGCCTAGCACTGGGAACATGTCCTAGATGAATTTTAAAGCCTATTACAGCCCTGGCATTCTAGGAACCAATCCTATTGATAAAAAGAATCTTCCTGTTCTCTTTTGAGCCAAATTTTAAAGATAAACTCACCTGTCCAAAGAAAAAATTTCTCTACTTTATTTTTTCAGATTACCGTCTTGCTGTAACAGTAAAAACTGCCTTCAGTTAGGAAATATTACCATTAAAAAAAAAAAAGATTTTCTCAGAGTGTTGATGAATATGTATTAGGGTAAAGTAGCTCTGGAATGGATTAAAAAAAAAAAAAAAAACAGAAAAAAACCTACCTTCTCTTATGAGAAAAGAAGACTAATCTCCATTTTATAACTCTTTTGTTTATTCATTCCACAAATATTCATTTAACACCCATGATATATAGACAACATGTGCAGCAACCAATTACTGCCCGTTAATCTCCCAGAAGAGAAATATGACCTAGTATTACTTTAAAAGAACCTGAATTTTTACGCAGTAGATAACAGGTTGGTTTTCTAGAACTTCTCTAACATGGCATGGTTGATTTTCTAGAATTTTAACTAATATCAATTAATTTATATTAATATGTATAAAATTCCTCGAGGGCATGATTTCTTTTTATTACTATGGAGATTAACAAATTAAATGAGTGAAGTCGATGAATTCAAGAGAACACATACACAGATCACCAATATGTGGTGGCAAAAAATATGCAACTAAAGTAAAAAACTGGGGAATATTTAGATTCTTGTCACCATAAGAACACGGAGAGACAGACACAGTTGGAGCTTAAGAGAATGGAGCAGTGGGTCCTGCTGAGACTGAGCTGAGCAAGGAGCCGACAATGCTGGGGATGCCACTTTGAGGAAAGGTACGTGCAAACGAAGAGAATTCGTCTTTGGAACTGAGAGCTCTCCTGTTTGTCTGCTCTCTGTAAGGGAGTGTTGGGAAGCATTTGGAGGGTTATGCAGAATATGAAGGAAGTGAGCACAACATTTTGAGTTACATTGAAAACGGTTCTCTTGGGCTTGCATACTGGGTAGCCTTTTAGGCTACTGCGACCCTGTCTGGTATCTCCCACTACCTGGGTGCCACCGAATGGTAATAACTAAGTCTTACGGATCCACATGGCCTCCACTGTCCTATTAGAAGTAACTCCTGCATGGAAGGAAGCCAAATGGGTGAGAAGAGCAAAGTGTTTACCTGGCAGTATTATTTCAGGAAATCCCATTTTTCGGGCTATTGCTGTTGATCTATCAACCAAGTGTGAAAAATTCTTCTGAACTTGTGTGAGGTCACCTGGCAATAGCTTCAAAGACACCCAAAGTCCTTTAGAGAAATAAAAGATACTATGATGAATATACTAATTATCCTGATTTGATCATCTCATATTATACATAGATATTGATATTCAACTCTGCACCCCACAAATACGTATAATCAATTCCATTTCAATAAAAGTAAATAAATAAAAAAGAAATGAGAGATAAACTTTTCATTGTATGATCTATACAACACACACATAAATGTTGAGAAAAGTGTATGAATAAATCAGAAAAATAGAAAATTAAAAGAAAAACTAAGTGTATAGTTATTTCATCACTGAGAATGAACTACTTTTCTAAGTAGAGAAACAAAGATATCACAAAAGCAAAAAAATTATCTACATATAAACTAAAAGCTTTGATATACGTAAAAAGTAAAAAGCATACTACAAAATGGCAAATAAAAAATTCTGAATATAAGCCCATTACAAGAAAAAACATTAAGATCCTTACAAATAAATAGGGCTTGAATAGACAATTCACAAAGAAGTATAAGAAGTTTATAAATATCTCACAAACCAAAAATTGGAAAAACACGGGTCTTAAATAAGACAAAGATCATTACCTTAATTATATGAAGAGCTCATAAAATCTGAGAAGGAAAACTTTAGGAAACTCATAAATATATATGAAGGCTAGATAATTCACCCTAAAGTCACTTTTTAAAATACAAGAGGACTATAGGGGCCTACTTTTTACCTTTCAAACAGGTAAAGTTCGTTTTGGGTTTTTTTTCCAATTAATTTTTTTTTTTTTTTGGTGGCTGGCTGGCAAAGGAATCTGGACTCACAGTGTTATAAGGCTGTGCTCTAACCAACTGAGCTACCCGGCGACCCTAGGTAAATATTTTTAAATATCAGTTCACAAAGCAGGCAAACACAGAGTAGGATGAACACCCAAACGTGGTGAGCAGTGCCTACTGCGGGAATCTATGGAAAACAGTCTGGCAATATGTATAGTTTCAGGTTTAAGCATGGTCCCACCAACTGACCTAGAAATCCTACTCCTGGGAATTTTCTTGGGGAGGTAGTCATTAAATACAAAAAACTTTTCAGTATAATGATAGTCATAGCAGACTTATTTAAATTTATAATTGTGACAAACTAGCATTTACGTACTTATCTAGGGGATTTAATTTTCTTAAATCTAAACAATGGAATATTATGCAGACAAAAAATATCTGCAAAGAGCATAAAGACATTTGATAAGTGCTTAAGTGGCAAGAAAGGAAATGACATTTTTTTTTTCAGTTTTGTTAAAAAAAAAAAAAAGAAACTATATATCCACAGTAATCTATTTAGCGGAAGGGTTTTCTACTCCAACTGAGATTATATTCTAGGTTAAGTGCTCCAAAAAAACAGAAATATGTCGGTTATTTATTTTTAGATTCTTTACTGATTCCTCACGTTTTTGCCACTCAGCATAATTGTGAACACAAGAGAAACTAAATATAGTGAAAATAATGTGTTTTCTGATTGTCTCCATTTCAAAAATCAACATTGGGGTAGTGAAAAAAAAGTGACTCAATCTTCAGAATTATCCGAATATGATCATCATCTTGGTATTCGAATTTTTAAATTTTCACTATTTTCCGTATTATTCAAATGTAAAATGCAGGTTCAGCAAGCAGAACTTCTCTTAGTTAAAACTAC
>NW_007732349.1:40651-41977 GCF_000696425.1 Galeopterus variegatus | reverse complement strand
TGTATGCTATACGAAGTTATTACGTTAAAAAAAAAAAGAAACTATATATCCACAGTAATCTATTTAGCGGAAGGGTTTTCTACTCCAACTGAGATTATATTCTAGGTTAAGTGCTCCAAAAAAACAGAAATATGTTGGTTATTTGTTTTCAGATTCTTTACTGATTCCTCACATTTTTGCCACTCAGCATAATTATGAATACAAGAGAAACTAAATATAGTGAAAATAATGTGTTTTCTGATTGTTTCCATTTCAAAAATCAACATTGGGGTAGTGAAAAAAAAGTGACTCAATCTTCAGAATTATCCGAATATGATCATCATCTTGGTATTCGAATTTTTAAATTTTCACTATTTTCCGTATTATTCAAATGTAAAATGCAGGTTCAGCAAGCAGAACTTCTCTTAGTTAAAACTACGTCAACAGAATGATACACGGAAGTACTAAAAACAACTAAAGAGTTTTGTTGGGTTGCTTGTTATTTTATATCAATACCTATCCACTTGTATGAATTTGGTCTCCACTCAATTTTAGGAAATGTTAAGGGGAGAAATTTATTCAGAGGGTGGAACATAATTATTCCTGAATCTCTTTTTCTTTGTGCATTTACTTAGAGTGGACATTAGCAATGTAGGACAGACAAAAGTCTCATGGGATAAAAATTGGTTCCACAGAATTTCCAGCTTCCACTGTGATGCAGTTCACTGCTGGGTGAGTTCTATGCCCTCTTCAGGACTAAACGCCTGAGGTGGGTGGTTCCCAGCCAAGGCCATTTTCTATCGGAGAAAGATAATAAAAGGGCAAGAGTCCAAGGACCCAGCTCTGAATGAGCTCCCCACCCCCACCTCGCCAAGGTCCCCTCCCTGCTCTGTGTACCTTGTCCTTTGTGATTCACATCCTTTGCTCCTATCACTTTATTCAGGACTGAAGTGAGAGGCTCATTCTCTCCAATCACATGTGAGGTTATCAAGGGTGACATGATCAGCTGCCTCTGCCGGATATAGGTTTCCATGGCAATTCTGGGAAAGACACAAATGAGAGGTAAGGAGGGAGGGAAAAAACGAAGTCTTTGCAGCACAATCACAGATAGACTGAATTAATGTTAGCACTAAGCTATACATAATATTTTATTTATTTATTTTTGAAATTTATTTATTTATTTATTTATTTATTGGTGGCTGGCCAGTACTAGAATCCATCCAAACCTTTGACCTTGGCATTGTAAGACTGCACACTAACCAACTGAGTTAACCAGCCAGCCCTACATAAAATATTTAGCTCACCATATTCTTGGAGGGTCGGTACACAGATGGTTGGACAGCAGAT
>NW_007732349.1:37371-39900 GCF_000696425.1 Galeopterus variegatus | reverse complement strand
AAAAAAAAAAAAACCAAGAACAAATAAAACTATTGGCCAAAGGTTGACATCTACCATCAGAGACGATGCTCAATGCTCTTCCCCAAGGGAAAGAGGCTGCTGTGATGGAATTGAACAAGGACCACAGAAGGGGCAACAGATCAGGCCTTCAGTTCTGGTTCTGCTCATACTTGATAGTGTGCTCTGTGAGTCTCCTTCTGGGCCTCAGTCTTCTCATCTGTAAGGAGATGGGCTTGGATCCTGAGCCTTTTGAGGCTCCCATCCTGGCCAACACTGTGCGAGAGCAGTATATGAAGAGGGCTTTTGGAAGGTGTTCTCAGTGTCCCATGCAATGACAAACTACACTTAAGACTGCAATGGCACAGGCACCAGCAAACAAGCTGCACTTAAATGACCACGGCAGGCTGAGGCTCACGGAGGGTGATCCAAGAACAAACACAGCCCCCGTTCTATTCATGGCAGAAGTGCTATCAGCAATCGCATATCAGCCTGGTACGGTACAATAGTCTAGTCTGTCTTCTCTGAATGAGACCCTCAGGCCAGCTTTCTCTGCAGGGTTCTGGGTACCCTGACAATAAAACATGTTGTGATATGTGCCTAGAAATTAGGACTGCCACAATCTGAATTGCTGTTGTTTCCAAATGACTCTCCCTAGGTGAACTAGCAGAATAACACATTTGAAAACTCTCCTAGCAGAATACACTACCCAGTTTTTGATGTAGGTCATGAAAGCACTTGCCATAAATCTTAGGAGTTAAATACAGAGTTAAATGCCAGAGGCCGCCGTGTGCATCATGAACACGTGATGGTGGCTGTTGGCTGCACAGTCATAGTGCGGGGTAATCAAATTAGGGCTGGGTTCCTTGGGGACTCAAAGCATGTATTATTATAGACTGGAGACAATCCTGGGCTCACTGGTGCCATGTGAGCTGGCTCAGAAATGAAGCAGGGAGACACAGCACCAAAGGAAGAAACTCACCTCAAAGGAGAAACAAATATATAGATATATCTATTTTAGATAACTTTCGCAGCCATGAATGCTGCTCCTATTATGTAAATACATATCTAATAATGTTACTATACAACTCATACACAAGTATAAAAATAATATGTAATATATATAGAATGTGAATATAGTATATATAACACACTCAATAATAATAACATATAGCATGAGGATATGTCAAAGAGGTTGTGAGAAAATTCATACTATCTTTTAACTCTATTTTTCCACAAACTTTTGGACGTATCCTCATGTTATATATGTATATATAACAGGAGCAGCATTCACACATATAAATGTTATGTATGGTTCTATTTATTATAAGTATAATATATTTATATCATATCTTATATATTTATATTTTTAATATACTTTACTTAATATATTTGATTTAATATATACATACATGTATCAGTAAATTAACACTTTATTAAGTTCAATGTTATATTTATTCAATATACTTATTTAAATATTTATGTATTCTATAACATATATTTATGTGTGTGTATATATATGCATAAATAGCAGCATGCATAGATATGAAAGTTATCTCATAATTAATGTTAGCACTAAGCTACATAAAATATTTAATTAATTAATTCATTTAAAAATTTTATTTATTTTTTGGTGGCTGGCCCATACTGGAATCTGAACCCTTGACTTTGGTGTTATAGCACTGCGTTCTAACCAACTGAGCTAACCAGCCAGCCTTACATAAAATACTCAGTGCACCATATTCTCGTAGGGTTAGTTTATAGGTAATAAGATACGAGATAAGACCATATTTTAAAAGTAATAGCAGCCTGGATGAAAGAGGAAAGTACTACTTAACATGTGCTCTTTGTACTACAACATTTAAAAACCTTTTAAAGTTTTTTATGTTTTATGATTTTGTATGATTTTAAGATTTTTATGTTTTAAATAAAATGAAATATAATACATATTTATTGTATAAAAATAGAAAGCTGGTAAAAAGGGCAAAATCACCTACAGTTGCAAAAACAGAAATAATTAACTGTTAATTATGTAGTACATTCTTCCAAATATCTAAATTTTAAGGCTTTTAATGCATTTGTAACAGTTTATATTCCTATAAGTAATGTATATTTCCTCATACACTCCAAACACTGGATATCTTATATATTTTTACAACATGAACAAGCTGAAAACCAAACTTGGTTGTTTTAATTTATATTTCACTAATATTCAATGAGTTTATAGGCCATTTCTTTTTTGTGTATGTGTATATTCCTTTCTACGTCCTTATTAATTCTTTATATATTAAAAAAACTCATTCTCATACTTAGCAAGATTTTGTTAAATTTCTTTTATGTATAAGTTGTTTAAAATTTTGGGATGGTTAAACTTATCAATTTTTCTTTTTTTCACTACATTGTTGGTGTCTGACTTAAAAATGGTCTCCCCTACATCACTATTATATAAAACATCTATTATCCTCTAATACTTAAAAATTTTAGCTCTTAATTATGTTTAATCACCTAGAATTTACATTGGTATAAGTTGTG
>NW_007732349.1:34305-36581 GCF_000696425.1 Galeopterus variegatus | reverse complement strand
GGTCTCTGGTATTCTCAGTTTGGTCTATTGATCCACAGTGGCAGCTGCAAGTTGGTGGAGATAATGACCTCCGGCTTGCAGACGCCCCTGGTAGAGGTCAGTTCTGGCAAAGTACCTGGCCTCCCCTAGGCCACCACCACCTGTGTAGGGGGTGAGAGGAAACAACTGCACTTCCTGACTGCTACTGTTATTCACAATGTTCACACCTGCATTCCCTGACTGCCAGAGCCAGTTGCATTGTTTACACCTGCACTTGCTAACAGTCAAAGCCAGTCACAATGTTCACACCTGCACTCTGTTAGTGCCAATCACCAGTCATGATGTTCACACCAGCACTTCCTGATTGCTAGAGCTAATCACAATGTTGAATCCTTTCATGGACTACTAGGCTGGCTTTCCCCCCACTTACAGGAACCCTAACACATGGGTTAGTCAGCCCTTCACTCTCTTGTCTCCTAAACCCCTCCCTCTCAAATTGTGGTCCCCGGACCAGCAGCATCAGTATCACCTGCAAGCTTGTGAGATGCAGACCTCAGACCTACTGGATCAAACTTTGTATTCTTACAAGATCTCCAGGTGATCCATATGCATGACACAGTTTGAAAAGCCCTGTGCTATCCAATAGGATTCCTTGTTTTCCATGATACCTGTCCCATAAGAGAGACTGCAGATATACATTTGCCCTTTATTTTTATATCCCTTTGTTCATTTCTGTAGAATAAGAAAGCTCAGTTTACCCTCTTATATTAAAGTCCAGTATAAAGGACTTTGAATAGGTTTCTGTCAAGCTCCTGACAATCTTCTAGCTTAAGAGCTTTTCCTTCCTAACTGAGAAAATGGTTCCTAGCACCTCATTCTGTGTTAACATACCATGAAAATAGCTAATCCAGGTCTCAAGTCACCCGGGACAAATGCCAAAGTACTTACTGCTGAAAGGGAATAAAATGCTGCTTTTCTTCATCATCCACCTTTCCATGTATGATATCAGTAATATCCATCACTAGGAAAAAGATAAACTGAATTAAAGAAACTAATTGCTTCATGCTTCAGTAAGTTACCATGGAAAAGTATCAGCAAACACAGAACACTGGAGAAACAGAGATACCAAGCAGGGATGTTTCTTTCATTTCTTTGCCAGCGATGATTTCCCAGTGTAGCCAGCCCAGTAGAAGAGCAATTTATGAGGTGCTCAGGGAGGGGCTTGGTTGTTCTGGATCAACCCGTTCAGACCACCCCTTTAAAAAGTTTACAAGACTGAGTTGCTAAATTCTTGAAAAGTTTGAGACTGGATTAGTTTTTAGTAAGCCTACATCCAAAGACACCATGAACACATATTTTTAGTTGGAGTGTCAGAAGAATTAAAAGCCCGGAGAGAAACCCAAGACTAGAAGTGGTCAACTGTTTCTTTGATTTGATATCTCCTCATCTGGTTTTCACATAAGCCAAGGCACCAGCAACACAAAATAGATCATAGAATGATCTGCTCCTCTGCACACAAGAAGAGCGCTTATTAAGTCACTGCTCTAAGCCTGTTGCATGTGTTATTTAATTTATCAAGACACTCTTAGCCCCACTTTGAGAGATGAGGAAACAGAAGCACAGAAAAGCTAATGAACTTGCCCTCGGTCATAAGTTTTAAGTAGGAAAGCCAGGGTATGAACCCAACACGGACTACAGAGCCTAGTTACGTAACCACTATGTCCAGCAGCCTAGAGAATTCGTAAGTGGGCTGCCCCACAGCTGCTGAAGTTAGGCAGGTCCCCAGCAGAGGTGATCCGTTGGTTAACAAGTTAGTCTGGCCATAAGTGCATGTTAACAATACACAGCCCAGATAACCCGTTTGGAAATTAAAAGTACTGTGACATGAGACAATTCTCATATGAAAAACTGAGGATAAAGGAGGAAATGCCTTCTCAAAAGCAACTCAGATAACACAGAGTGTGAGGCTCAGGGAGTAATAATGGTGGTGGAAGGAGCTGTAGAGAGCACAGCATCACATCCAACTCGCTGTCTGCTTCTCGTGGAACCCTGAAAAAATTGTGCAAAAAAAATACTGTGAAATTCTTATTTGACCTCCAAAAATTGGCAGTTCTGGTGGCAATGTCATTATTGATTTACTCCTAACCTCTGCTGATGCCTGGCTTCAAGGCTTAGAGGAAATTAGTCTCCTTTCCATTCCCACCACACTCAACACCCTGAACACACAGACACACATGCACACAAATCCTGAAACAGAAATCAAGCAAAAGCCTCAAGCTTGACGCTTGACTCTCTTT
>NW_007732349.1:32252-33272 GCF_000696425.1 Galeopterus variegatus | reverse complement strand
AGACCCAAATGTTAATGGAAGAAATCTACTTCCTCAACTTAAACTGCAGAGGAAGATGGAGAGCCTCTCGGAAGGTTTTGTGGCTTAAGCCAAGGTCCCTCTTTGAAAGCACTCTGAAACACAATGGTGCCCTTGAAGAGTAAATTTCCTAGATAGCCAAACCACTTTCCAGCAAACATTTTATTCCACTAAAATCAATATGCAGACGTAGGATGGGAGGATTCCCATAGTCACAACTGAGGTTCTACTGTGTGTAAGACACCGTGCTGGGCACAAAGGAGCTTGTGCTGGGTGAGGACAAGGAACCCAAGAAAAGATAAGTGGCTGTCCTAGGCAGTAACACTGAGTGCTGACAGTGACAAACAAGCCATGATTCGTCTCACTCTGCCTCTGGATCTGTCTTCCTTCCTTCTCTCCCTCTTTCCTTCTTCTTTCATCTCTCTCATTCTTTCTTTCAAATTTTTAAGCTGTGCTAAAATACACGTAACATAAAATTTACCATCTTAACCATTTCAAGTGCACAGTTCAACAGCATTAAGTGCATTCACATTGTGGTGCAGCCATCTCCACCATCTGCCTCTGGAACCTTTTCATCATCCAAAACTGAACTCCACACCCGTTAAACACTAACTTCCATGCCCCCNAGGAAATGCCTTCTCAAAAGCAACTCAGATAACACAGAGTGTGAGGCTCAGGGAGTAATAACGGTGGTGGAAGGAGCTGTAGAGAGCACAGCATCACATCCAACTCCCTGTCTGCTCCTCGTGGAACCCTGAAAAAATTGTGCAAAAAAAATACTGTGAAATTCTTATTTGACCTCCAAAAATTGGCAGTTCTGGTGGCAATGTCATTATCGATTTACTCCTAACCTCTGCTGATGCCTGGCTTCAAGGCTTAGAGGAAATTAGTCTCCTTCCCATTCCCACCACACTGAACACCCTGAACACACAGACACACACGCACACAAATCCTGAAACAGAAATCAAGCAAAAGCCTCAAGCTTGACGCTTGACTCTCTTT
>NW_007732349.1:28899-30699 GCF_000696425.1 Galeopterus variegatus | reverse complement strand
GAACCTTTTCATCATCCAAAACTGAACTCCACACCCGTTAAACACTAACTTCCATGCCCCCCTCCCTCCAGCCCCTGGCAGCCCCCATTCTACTTTCTGTCTCTATGAATTTGACTCTTCTAGGTACTTTAATCATGCGGTATTTGTCTTTTTCTGCCTGGCTTATTTTACTTAGCATAATGTCCTCGTGCTTCATCCATGTTGTTGTGAATTTCCTCCCTTTCGAAGGACCGCAATAACCCCCTATATGCATATACCACATTTTGTTTATCCATTCATCTCTTGGCGGACACTTGGGTTGCTTCCAGCATTCCACTATTGTGAATAGTGCTATGAACGTGGTATGCGAATAGCTCCCCAAGACCGTGCTTTCAATTCTTTTCGGTGGGTATACTCTGAGGTGGGATTGCTGGATCATACAGTAGTTCCATGTTTAATTTTTTAAGGGGCTGCCATACTGTTTTCCACAGCAGCTGTGCTATTTCACATCTATCTCTGGCTCTTCCTTGTACCTGCTACTCCGAAAGGTCTTCGGAGCCCACAGGTGTGTTTTTTGCCCTCCTTCAGCTCCATGTGGCCCACCCGGACAATCTGGCACACGAGGCTGATGCGGGGCCGGATGAGGTCTGTGCTGCTGAGGTCCTGCAGTGGCAGATAGAAAACACATGAGAGGAGGTCAGGCTGAGTCACCTGCCGCCTTCATTCTCTTTTCTTTTCACTGCACGACAGAATATGCTCAAAGCATATTTCTCAATGCTGAAAAACCACAGCAACCCCTTTGACTTCCCCAGACCCATCTGAAAACTTTTATGGCAGAGAAAATAATTTCATATTCATAACAGAAAAGCACTATTCTTCAGTTCCTACTCCAAATTTACAAATGAGATAATAATTGATCTAAAGTTGCTAGTTTATCAAGTTAAGGAGGGTATTTAAAAACCAGGATGCTCATTGTTGCTACTTCCAGGATATATCTCAGTAGAGGATGAATTTCAGTGTCAAGTGAAATAACAACTTGCATAACACTGACATTCATTAGGTGTCATCACAAGCCTGCAATGACGTTTCATTTCATTTTCAAAACAATCCTGTGAAGCAACCATAGCACAGGCACTGTTTTCTATAATTATTCACCCGATTTGCGAGAGGTACCCACTGAGAGCTGCTCAGTGTATGTTATATAATGAGCGGTGTGCAGATGAAATATCAATGTTTTTGGGGGGCTGATGTTCTATATATTTGTAATATTCTGAAGGACGGGTGAGTAAACCCAGGAATGACCTCACATGTCTCATTCATTTTAACATTAGAAATAATTACACCACAAGTTTGTTTTATAAACAGCTGCCCAAGCAAGGCCTCTTTACTGAATCAAGAATGACTTTTTCAATAATCATTTCAAATCCAGGCCCTGTAGTTTTAGTTAATTCGGGTCTCCAAGATAGAAATATATACCAATGATAACATCCACCCTGAATTTCTATTCTAGATTCTGCAAGCCTTCTGTTAACAGAAAAACAAACACTCCAGGTGACAGGTTACATAAACATTGAGGCACACTGATATAGTAGACCCTTTATCCTTGAGGGATATGTTCTAAGACGCCCAGTGGATGTCTGATACTGCAGATGTTCTGAACCCTACTCATGCTATGTTTTTTTCCTATATATACATGCCCATGATAAACTTCTCACTTTTCACTTAATGGAAGCACTTTACAGCTTCTCTTTGGTATATCCGAATTTCCAACATCACTACTCTGGGGCTTTGGGGCCATCTTAAGTAAAATAAGGGTTACTT
>NW_007732349.1:24884-27699 GCF_000696425.1 Galeopterus variegatus | reverse complement strand
GATTCAATAATACATTTTTAATGTTTTTTTCTAAACGTTCACAAGGAACGATCGCTTTTGAATTTGGGGAAAAAAAAACACCACATATCTCAGAACTAAAGAAATATTCTGTGTGTTGGGGGACACGGAGGTTTCAAGAAGAGTTCTAGGATCTTTCCCACCTGCATTTACCAGCAGGTGAACACCCAGGCATGTCAGTGATGGGATTCAACCCGTGCCTGTCCTGTGTAACATGTGATGTTAGCAGAAAGAATAAAAATAAGCCTGTACCAGGGCCACTGCTCATCCCTGTCACTTCCTTTGGTGCTATCCCTTAGGCTCTGTTTTCCTTGCCCTAAGAGTGGTAAAAAAAAATAAGGAAATAAAATCTGCATGTGGGCTTGCAAAGAGAAGGAAGGAAAGGGAGAGTCTCCCCTTCAGTGGAAGCTGCTGATAGCTGCCCCCTGAGCTTCTCAGGACAGGTGGCAGCAGCTCTTGGGCCTCTTCAGCACTGATGTCATAAGGAAGTGAGAGCACCCCAAAAACATTCCTAGTCCAGGAGAGAGTCGCCATGCCCCAAACTGTAGCCCAATAAAGCTTCTCATTCTTGAGCCAGATGTAGCAGCATTTTGGAGGAGAGGGAAAAGTCCCTACAAATACATGCATGTGAAACAAAGTCTAGATGCTGCCTCTGCCTGGCTGTCACCTTGGTCTGGAATGCCCCTCCCCCAGTTGCCTGCACAGCTGATGCTCTCACCAACCTCCAGTTCTTGCTCAAATAGCTCCTTCTCAGAGAGGCCTGCTCTGCCAACATATCTAAAAAGGCAACCCTTGCTCCGAATCTTTCCAAAGCACTTAGAGAACTTCTAACATTCTATATAATTTACTCATTTATTGGATTGTTGTTTATTATCTATCTTCCCCATCAGGACAAAAGCTGCTCGAGAACAGGGAATTTTTTTTTTTTCCCTGATTTGTTCACGGATATATCTCAAGTGCTTAAATCAATGCCTGGCATCTAATAGGTGCTCAATAAATATTCCTGCTAGGGGAGGTTATGAAGCTTTGTCTTTTCATCTTTTCTTTTCCCATAGACTCATCACATGTACCTGCTAATATCATAAACAAAGAAAATTATTAAACAGAAGGCAGGACTTACAGTAAACACTGCTTGAAGGTTATTGAGCTTCTCTATTTCCTTGGGCATCCCATTACTGCCCCAACGAATTAGATAGTTCTCACTGGCAAGGAAAAAAAAATTATTCTTAATGAGAGGCTATGTGGGGATGGAGGTTTCCCTTTGTATAGACATACAAGGGTAAAGTAAAAGGTCAGAAGTGCTCAATTAAGTGCAACAGGCAGGTGTGAAGGTAGCTGAGGTGGATCTAAGACCACACAAATGGCCACACCACTCAAGGGTCCCCTGGCTTTGGAGAAGTGTCCCTGCTACAGCTCCACAGGGCACACTGCATCCAGATCCATGCCCAGCATTGCTCAAGATGGGCACAGACAGAGTCGATTTTATGGGATTCTACTGTCTCGGGTCTTCTGTCCATCTCAAATTCTTTGCATAAAAGTTTCAGTTCTGCTGAATCAAGAATTTAATTTAATTTTGTAACAGTCATTCCAAACACATCCCTTGTAATCCTCATCACCACACTCAAAAACTTTTTTCTAGAAATAAACAATTTATCAGTAATCACTTTTAACTACCTTTGCAAAAATAAATGTTTTCTTACTGCTCAGAAGTAGTGCTATACATCTGAACAATGTTCTGTCTATCACTCCCTATAGTATATTTTTTATTTTTCATAGACTATTTTGTTTACAGAAGTTTGGGGATCACAGCAAAGTTGAGCTAAAAGTACAGAAAGCTCCCAGATAACTGCCCTTCCCCCGAACAGCGTCCTCGACTATCAACATCCCCCAGCAGAGTGGTGCATTTGCTACAATCAATGAACCTGCACTGACATGTCATTATCATCCAGAGTCCACAGTTCACATCAGGGTTCACTCTAGTGATGTACATTCTGTGGGTCTGGACAAATGTATAATTACATGTATTCATCATTACAGTATCATGTGGAGTAGTTTCACTGCCCTAAAAACCCCCTGTGCTCTGCCTACTCATCCCTCCCTCCTCTCTTTCCTACAGTCTTTCAGATTTTTTGCTCCTGTGTCCATGTCCTGATGAGTTTTATGTGATCTCTTAATCCCAGACAATACGCACTGTTTCGGCAGCTACACATAAAGGCTCAATAGGTGAAAACATTTTACTTTACGCTGCCTAGAAATCCTCCCCAGCTTCTCTGTCCTTCCTCTTCAAACTCAGCAAAGAGCTCCTTAGGCAGGGGCAGGTGAAGCCTGGGTATTCTGTAAAGTCAATGGCAGGTGATCTGGGTCTCTCTACCTGATGAAAGTGGACTGGTCGGGGTCGTACAGGGCCATGAACAACTCTGAGTCCTCCCCGATGTTGCAGACGAAGTTCTTGAAGTTCACGTAGAGGCCATAAGTGTGGACAGAGCTGAAGATGGACTGGCCCCGCAAGTCCAGGTTCTGCAGAATGGACTGAGCACAGAGGAAAAGAGAGAAAAACATCCTGAGTTCAGCAAATGGGAAATGCTCGCAAAGAAATCAGCCTGCACACGGGGACACATAGAATCACTTGCTGAAGCACTTGCTGAGACGTGTATATAAGTGAACCAATGATCCATCGAGTGAGCAAAATATAATCATTATTACTCAGGCAATCAAGAATGCTCTGGGGCCGGCCAGGTGGCGCACTGGAGAGTGCGCCGCTTGAGAGTGTGGCGGCGCTCCCGCCGAGGGTTCGGAT
>NW_007732349.1:17511-23479 GCF_000696425.1 Galeopterus variegatus | reverse complement strand
ATTTTTCTTTAATGTCCAATTATTACTTCCAAAATCTTTCAATCACTTTATTTGAAATAGTATTTTATTTATTTTGGAAATCATAATATATGCTCCAAATACAGAAGATTGCACAGTAAAAAGTCTCCCTACCATTCAGTCCTCCTTCCCAGAGGACCCCACTAATTATCAATTTCTTGTCTATCATGTCAGAGTTAGTTTACACATATGCAAACATAGATGAATGTATATTCTTTTTTGAAACACAAATAATAGTATTTTATACATACTGTTTTGCATCTTGCTCTTATCACCTAATATCCATCTTTGGAATCTTTCCATATCAGAACACATAGCTGCCTCATCCTTTCTGCTATGTCTCACTTTTAAAATGAGGACAAATGATGCATATGTCAACTATCCTGACTTGATCATCAAACGCTGTACACAAATACTGACAGCCAATTTCTGCACCCCACAGGTATATATGATCAATTATGTTCCAATAAAAAAATTAAGTATAAAAAATGCAGACACAAATGATTTCCTAAACATTTAGCTCTCTTGTCAATGATTTCCTTTCTCTCATTAAAAACCAAAGCAAAAATGGAACCTCAGTGGCCAAAATCTGCACACTTGAGAAGTGTACCTTTTCTTCTTGTATTTTTTCCNAACCTCAGTGGCCAAAATCTGCACACTTGAGAAGTGTACCTTTTCTTCTTGTATTTTTTCCTCAATCCTTTTTGAGGCCACTTCATGGGCCCTGAAGAGTGCAATGGTGCTGGTTTCATCCGGGTCCAAGATGTTCCCGTTGTCATCACGCACTACCAGATCTAACCCAAGCATCCTAGGGAGAAAGGAGTGGTCAGCAGGTTCTTTCCACCAGGGCAGACTCTTCCCTGGTGAGCCCTCATCAAAGAACCCAGAGGATTCAGGTAGAAAGGCCGGGTGCTGGACAAGTCGAGTTAAGAACGGTTTCTTCCAATTTCTGCCTCCCTTCCATGTAACAACAATGACAGAACACTCATGAGGTAACGTTAGCCAAACTCATATAAGAATATGCAAAGTAATTCGGTCCATACAATATCAATGGGAAAGGCAAAATAGGCACTGATCCTGACCAAATTTCTCTGGCCAATGCTTCTTTCCCCTAGTCTTCTGTTATTTGGCACAGGGACTATGAAATACCAATGCAGAATTATTTAAGAGCTTGCCCTGATTTCCTTACTTAATTCAAGACTGCCTTAAAGGAGACCAAGGAAGCAAGTTCTGGCTTGTTGCTATCTCATAACCCGTCCTAGAACAGGGGCTCTGGTGTTGTTAGACCAGGATTTGAATCTTGGTTTTAATGCTTGCCACCACTGTGACCTTGGGTAATTTATTTAATTTTTCAAAGCCTTGGTTTCCTCATCTGGAAATATTTCATGGCTGTTATGAGAGTTTAATGAGGTAATGCATGAAAAGCACCTAGTGCAATATCTAGCAGATAGCAAGCTTTCAATAAACATTAGTTCTTATTGCAAAAACTGGTACAAGGAAACACTGGCTTTAAGTTGTAGCTCTAAGTGCTGCATGGCACCATCCCTCCCCTCCAAAGGCTTTTGTGTCCAATGTGCACACAGAAATAGAAAAATTTTTACTTAGTTCCAAGAAATTGGAGACTGTGGTGGAAATGGGATACTGCTATCTGAATGCCCAGTGTGCATTCCAGGTACCAGCAGTTTGGGCGTGGGGATGTCTAAAAAGCAAGAACGCTCAGGGCCAACACTGAAATGTGCCAAGTCTTTGGGAAGAAAGCAGAAATGCCTACTTCCCCTTGTCCCTGTTTCATAGCATCTCCATCAACTGATTCGATCTGGCAGGTTCCTTTCCATGGCAGCCAGACCCACAGGCCACCCAGAATCATGAACGACAGCCCTGCTAGTTGCTCAGAGACTAGATCACAGATGCACTGAGGGAGCAGCTCCATTTCCTCAGCTGCTTCCAAGGGCTGGAATGGGAAAGCAAGCATGATCTGCCTTGTGGGACCTTAACACCCTGTGCCAGAGATCAGGGAACCTCCAGGCCAACGCCACTGTGGCCAGACCCCAAAATCCAGAGGCAGCACATGTGCAATGGGAACTGCCTCATCCCACCTTAGCTGGCTTTTTAAAAAGTCCTGGGACATCACACGACTGGCAGTGCAACAACTGTGGTCATGGTCTTCTGCATGGCAAAGTATTGGGGGAGGAGACTGTTAATTCTATTTTTTTTTTTTCTTTTTGTGACCGGTAAGGGGCTCGTAACCCTTGGCTTGGTGTCGCCTGCACCCCACTCAGCCAGTGTCATGGTCTTCTGCATGGCAAAGTATTGGGGGAGGAGACTGTTAATTCTATTTTTTTTTTTTTCTTTTTGTGACCGGTAAGGGGCTCGTAACCCTTGGCTTGGTGTCGCCTGCACCGCACTCAGCCAGTACCCACTCAGCCAGTGAGTGCATCAGCCATCCCTATATAGGATCCGAACCCGTGGCCTCGGAGCACCCAGCGCCGCTGCGCGCCCAGCGCCGCACTCTCCCGAGTGAGCCATGGGGTCAGCCCAGACTGTTAATTCTTAACCCTAAGAAGCGAGCATTAGACTTGGAGTCAGGTCTTTGGTTCAAATTTAAGCTTCCTCATTTGTTATCTACATGACTTTGAAGTAAATCACTTATGCTCACTTGGTTTGTTTCTTTACCCATAAAATGGAACAGTACCAGTTCTCTCGAGGGTTTTCCTCAAGCAATGTGAAGCCTACATAGGAGGCTTAAGTACTAGCTGAACTGGAATCTGTATGTGATATTTACTGCAGCTATTTCTGAATATAGTCGTCAAGAGTGTATGATATTTAAACAAGCAGGACAATGAGCTATGTTTTAATAGGTCTCTGAGGGATAGCCAAGAGTCTTGAGGCTGGGGAAGTAGAGTGCAGGAAGAGAAAAGAAATCACATACGCACAAGTTGAAGAAATTTGGAAACTGAAACTAAATGCCAAAAGAATCACCAACAAAAACTAACTGAGGAACCACCTCAGTCTTTTAAGAACAGCTGGTTAGGAGGCATGAATCCCCAACCACCATAAGTTTGGATGAACGGACTGAATTTGTTATTTTCCAAAAGGCAGTAGTATCTGGAACCTACATACCTGCCTGGGCTAATCAGAAGGTTAATGAAGTGATTAATTCTTTAGGGTTATTGTAGACATCATCAACAGGCTATGAGCGTGTTTTACTATCCTGGCAAATCTGGTTTTCATACATAGTAAACAATGGTCTTGTTTAGGGAAAGATGGAAAGAAAGAAAGAGAACAGGTCTGAAATTGATTTAATATCTATGGCGAGAATAAAAATAGATATGGTCCCAGGTATGTGAAAGGGTCATTTTCAGGTGCTTCGTCGCTCTCAGTTTTTTGGCAGTGGAGCGGCTTGAATCCCAGCCCTGTCTTCCCTGTTCATCCGTCATCTCCAAGAGAACAGAGATCTAGCACAAGCTCTGGCCCAGGAAGGGTACTGCGAAATTTTTTCAACAAAATTAAATGTTCTAAGACAAAAAGAGAGCATTCTGGATTATTCGTTGGCAATTTCAAGATCGTAAGTTTGCTGTGAACTGTCCTGTCAGTGTCCTGAGCATCAGCCTGCCCACCGTTTTCCAAGTTTTCAGTGATAAGTCATCCCTGGTTTACCTGTTGCCATGATCAATTTTGGCCGTGACCTTCTTCTTGAGCTCTGCCAGTTCGTCCTTGGGGAGTGTCCCAGACAGGATCTGGGACCGCCACTCGATCAGGCTGTATGTCATCTGCTGCAGCTGGCGGAAGAGGGTGAGCTTGTTGTTCTAAGATGGTAAAATGAGGTAGAGGAAAGGACAAGAAAAAAAAAGGTGTGATGGAGGATGGAGGATGGGAACATCTCTTGACTACTCCTCATAAGGTGTTATTTAATCAGTTAACTGTGTCACACAGTAAGCTGCACGCTTTGAGGGATTTTTAAGATAAAATACAATAGGGATGGCTTTGTCCCAAGCCACTCCCACCCCCTCCCCTATTGCAACTTCAGAAAAGGACAAACAATTGTAGGATAGATAGCTGGTCCTAAACCATAAATATATCAGATCATCTGTGCACCCTAAAATTCCAACCATGTCCCTCCTCTGTTTAAAACCCTCCAGGGATCGCCACTGTTCTCCAGAGGTAGAAGATCAGAATGTAAGTTCCTTCATATCACATCCCGTGCTGCATCTCACACCAATCTCCACCTCAAAAATCTACGCTCCCTCCACGCAAAGCTATGTCCACTTCTCCGGAGTGCTCCAGACCTCCTCATGTTATTCCCTCTGCCTGGAACCACATTCCTCCTCTTCCTCTGAACCTACCCCCAACGCCACCCACTCCTCACACTACATCCTCCACCAACTGGCTCACTCTGACTTCTTCTGTCTCTGCTTAGAGGTCTCTTCCTTGAAACCCCAACTCTGGGTTCGCTGTCCCCCCTCCCACAGCACTTGGAATCTACTTCACCACAGCACTCAGGACCCTGGGTGATGCTGAATGCCACCCCCCACCACCTTAGGTGGTAAACTGCACAGGACGAGGAGTTTGCTTGTTTTTGCATCCCTGGAAGCTGGTACAGAGTAGATGCTCTATAAAATGTACCGAATGAGTGAATTATGAATGGAGAAATGAATGCCATTTCAGAGATTAGGGATATTGGAAAATAAAATTTTAAACATTATTTTAAAATCTCTGTTTCCTATAAAATTGTTAGACCATTCAGACATTAAACTGTTATTCAGGGCTTCACTAGTAAACTTACTGTAACTGAACTAAATTAACTTGTAAGCAACTAATCATTTGTGCTTCAGAAAATAAAATTTTAAACATTATTTTAAAATCTCTGTTTCCTATAAAATTGTTAGACCATTCGGACATTAAACTGTTATTCAGGGCTTCACTAGTAAACTTACTGTAACTGAACTAAATTAACTTGTAAGCAACTAATCATTTGTGCGTCTGTCACTTTCAGAGTCAAAAATATTTCATGTCTGAGCCATCACAACCTCAGTTGTATCTAAATGACTGACTGTTCCATTATATTAAAAAAAAAAGGTCAGTGAGCATCTGCTATGCTCTAGAAGTAAAGTGCCTACCTACGAGGATCTGACATACAGCAATAAATAAGTAAACTTATATTATATTGTACTATACTATATTAAAGTACACACATACAAGGCAATTTCAGATTATGGAAACTGTAAGAAAGAAAATAAATAGGGCAATATAATACTGTGTACAAGGGGGAAGGAGGTCGCTTTAGTAGAGTGGTCAGGAAAACCGGTTTTGTGTATCACTCTTGAGATATGTTAAGAGAAATAAAAATCTGTTCAATTCCATCCATACTGTATATATCATGAGACCACTTCCTTCTTATTTATAGGTGAAAGTCATGATAAGTTATATAACCATATACTTCTGGAATCACAGGAAAACATTCTTATTATCAGCCATAAAAATAAAGCTCACACATGCACACACAGACACTGATGACCGTATAGCATGTTCTCTAGTGATGTTCCTCTACAACATTCCCAGGGACATGGATTCCTGGGCAACGTATTGACTAGAAACAGGACTGAAAACACCCAACATGCTTCTGAACCAAGAGTACACTGAGGAAGAGCCCTCAGCCTAGAAGGGGCAGTGGGAGATACCAATGAGATTAGCAGAATGGGATTAACCCTAACAGAAGTTCAAAGTTCTGTGAGAACACAAAGGACAGAAATGGTGAACCTGTTTGTGATGGTGATATTCTCTGCTAACACTGTGGGTCTTAAAAATACAGAAAGCAAAGCCTGTTTAAAATGTTGAAACTACCTACATTTTTGTGCATTTTCCAAATTACCTCTTTCATCAGCTAGTCCTTACAAAGCATAAAAATGAGGGTTTTAAAGGTTCTATTTTTAACAGGGAAAGGTAAAAACCT
>NW_007732349.1:12684-16520 GCF_000696425.1 Galeopterus variegatus | reverse complement strand
TTTTTTAAATGTTTTCTAATTTTAATTAAGATATTACTTCTCATAATATAGTAAAGAAAGGGCTCGAAGTCTCAGGGGATCCTCTGCGTGAGACAGTGCTTTGTTCGGGGCATATGTTCACAAGTGCTTAGTCTCAATTATATTAGACAATATCCATGGCAATTTAATTATTGCCTGTCCATATCAGCCTCGTTTGCCAAGTTCTTCCCCCAAAGAAGGATGAAGACAGCCATTCTTCTCTGATTCACTGTGCCAAATTAACGCTGAATAGATAAGCTGGAACATACCAAAGGAAGCAATTTCTACAATTACTTTAAGGAAATGGACTTTGTCACCACATTGCCAAGATTGTTCTGAGCAAGATGTTCTGCATGACGGCTGCTCTTTGACACTGTGTGGGTTTAGGGGCAAGCACCTGAGGACCCTGGGCCCAGCACCTCCGAGGCTTTGTCTTTTCCCTGTTGCCTCCTTCCTGCCCTCTCTTTTCTAAACCCTGCACAGCCCAGGCCTCTCTACTATCTCTAGTTAGCCTTTTCTGTACTATCAGCCATTGTCATATAATTCAGTAACTTCTTTGACCCTTTCTGCAAAAGTGAGCACAAATCCCAGGACACAGTAGGGATTCAAAACCCGATTCTGACAGCTCAAACTTAAAATACCATTCTGCTTTAGATCTGAGTGGAGTAGCTACACACAGGAAAAACAATCTAAATATTTTTCTATGAGTTAGTGAAGATATTCCTGCATTTGCACAGAATGTCTCCTTCTTTTCTACTTGGAGATATCTGGAGTCTCACGTCTTATTTTCCCCGTCCAGATGTTTATCTTTTTTTTTTCTTTAGAATTTCTGCAATAAAAACAAGGTCACAAGAAGAAATAGCTTTGCCTTCCATCCAGACAAGGATGCAGAAGTCATCCACGGAGTATTTTAGAAATTCTGGGGGCCATTTGTCAGAAAACCTACATTCTATATACTTCCCTTTCCCAAAGAATACAGACCACAGTCAAAACCTTTTCTTTGGTCTCCCACCTCTCCATGTGCAAAAGAATCAGCAGTGAACCTGTTCAGCCACATTTCCTCTTCCGTGCAGACTTTATGATTTAGAGGGAAAAGCCAAGCAACCAAGTCAGAGAAAATCAAAACTGGGAAACATCCAGAGCACCGCCCGGTCTTGTCCTCGTCATTCCCGCATCACATCTTGCTTCTCTCATGAGGGCCACACTGTAGCAGGGCTTGCAACTCTCAGACGAGATGCCCTGACAAGAGGACCAAATTTGTTACAGGAATGTTCTGTCCTTGGTAATAAGCGATCCAATGCTGGCTTCAAACCATGAGAACAGCTTCATTACACTTTGGAGCTTGTGCTGCAGCAGCCATAGTAACCACCAGTTCAAGAAGATTAGACATGAGCAGCTTTAACCTGCCTAGATACGCGATGATGGGAAGAAAGGGAGATTCGGTGTGTTCTGCAAGTCCCCCCACCCCCACCTCAGTTACAGGCACTTTTTCTGCTCCAGATTTGTATAGAATAGACTGACACAGGGTTTTATTTTGCTGGCAAATGAGGGGAGATCAGGCCTTTCTATGAATTAACTGTAGCAATTAAATACACTTGACTTGACACTAGGTATCAACCACCTCTTATCACCTGGATCTTCTCCTATCCCTTTTCCACCAGGGGATAGGATTAGATCCAATCTCCCAGACTTACACGGGCAAAACGGCCTGACCGAGCAAAACTCAGGGAACCCTTCTGCAATTGCAAGGTGGGAAATAGCACTAAGCTAAACCTCAGGGAGGGATGGTAGACAGACTGTTTATGGCAACCAAACATCTCAGAATTTCCAGGGCCATCCTGTGTTTGAAAATTCTTGTTCCACTGTCCCCCACAAATAAATTCTAACTGGTCAGTTTTCAAGACTGCATTGTTGGTGGAGAAAATTTGATAGTATGACTTGGGATGTAGAATTGTTCATATTCAAAAGATATAAGTGGGTTGTTGCTGAAAGGGTAAAGTTAGATATTACATGAATCCAACCACGTATAAGATAACACATCAGTGTCTGCCCATCTAGCAGGTGGAACGTGCGTAGAAGCAGAAAGATGCTGCTGGAAAGGAAAAGAGCCAGAGATCCAGGAGGTGTCCCTGGATCTGCTTCTCAAGGCTGGGAAAAATGAAGATAAAAATGAGAGTCAGGCAGCAGAGAATAATGGACAGAAAACGTAAAAACCATTGCCCTAGAGTGGTTAAGTAACTGCAGGGCTGGAAGGAAGCTGGAAGGCAAGTAAATGACCCCAGGCAGGTGCCAGCGCCCCTTAAACAACCTCGGGGCAAACGCCATAGTGTGATCTAGCTCCTTTAACACTTCTCATTATTAATCAGCTCTTTCCAGAAGCAGTGCTACAAGTGGACAGTCAGAGGCCATCATTTACTGATGACAGTGTGCTGGGTACAGTCCTGGGAGTTTTACAGTGATTAGCCCACTGAATTCTTATAGTATATTTGCAAGGCATATCCTATATGTAATTCCCACTTTAGAAAAGGAAAATTAAACTTAGGAGGTCAAGGGACTTGTCTGGGGCTGCAGGATCAGCTAGCAGCCTTCTGAATTCACGTTCTTTCTGTTTTGGGTTATTTGTTTTCAGTAACTATTACTGGGTTTATTTTTTCTGATTATAAAAGCACATACCCAGTAAGGGAGAGAGCCAGAATTTAAGAATTGGCCAGCCTGTCTGGCCCCAACGATCTTGGCACTTCACCAGGTGACCTCCTTGTTCACGACGTTTCCTCTTTTCCTGATCGACCCCTGAAAACACACCCAGTGACCGCTCCAATTGAGGAATAGCAGTGTAGGCAAAGCTCCTCAGAAACTGCTGTGAATCTGCACTCCACATTCTAGAATGATCCATGGCTCCGAAATTTGAACCTAAACCAAGGAAGCTCACTATCTATGATGAGGAACTTGGCCTGGCCACTGAGTGCTCAAGGCCACTCGGCCTAAGACGATTCTACAAGACAAAGGAGGTGGCCTTGGATAAGGAGGACACACAGAAGGGAGCTTCAGAGTCAGGTGGGAGGGAAGCTAAGCCCAGGCTGTCTAGAGGGAGGACGTCCAGAGCGGTCACTGTTTCCAGCTCAGGCTGCAACAAGAATCACATGGTCCCATCTGCAGAGTCCCTGATGTCTGCAGAATGGCTTCCCAGCCCCCACCTCTTCCCATACTCTCTCAGCTCTGTGGGGCCAGCAAGGTGGCTCTTACATCACTTTCACAGAGGGCAAAATCCAGCAGCGGCTTGGAGGCTTCAAGTGACTTGCCCAGGGCCACAGAGCTAGTTAGGACGGGGCCTGCATGAGAAATGCAGCTTCCTAATTCCCAGGGCAGTGTGGTCTCCTTCATCCTGCTTCTTCCCTAGAGCATAAGACCAACACCCACCAGGAATGATAACTCAATAGAAAACAATAATATTAATATATCAAAGTGGGAAAGAGGGACCGTGTTCAGAGTAGGTACTCCCCTCCCCTTTGAGCCGTATTTATGATTATTTCACATGGTTGCTGTACGACTGCTTAAAATAAATCAGAGCAATACAAATATCTTTCCTTTCTAGAACAATCACCAGTGTCTACACAGCTGGGCCTAATCTGGCTAGTGGATTGCATTACCCCCTTGTATGAGACTCTGGATCCATGATAGAAATTTCTAGTGAGCTTAGATGACAAAGGACAGAACCAGGAAATGTATTTCAGAGAAATATGGGGTTTCTAAGGCATTACAGGTGTCTTTAAAGACACCACACAGAATGCCTGCTCTCATGACCTGTGGGAGGAAAAGCA
>NW_007732349.1:0-12318 GCF_000696425.1 Galeopterus variegatus | reverse complement strand
CAGGTGTCTTTAAAGACACCACACAGAATGCCTGCTCTCATGACCTGTGGGAGGAAAAGCATGAGAGACATAATACAAGTACTGATGTAGATTAGTAAAATCTATATTTACCTTTACACGGACTAAAGGAACTTACACATAGAATCAGAAGAAAAAAATACCAATAAAAATGTGTGGGGGTGGGAGGGTGCAGGAAATGAAAACTAGAGATTTTGGAAACTTTCCCTTGTTTGCCACTGGAACAGAATATCTGAGGTTTGTTACTTAGACACGCACATTTTTGAGAAAGAAATTCAGAAATTCTGCCTGAAGTGAACTGCCACAGCTTTAGAAAGAAACAGGAAAAACAAAATGAGAATTATTACACAATTAATAACAAACCAACTGTAAGTGGATTATTCCTTCACGGATGAGCCCGTGTCAGCAGCACATTGCTCAGCCCTAGCGACTGACTAGGAATTCCCACAATGAACATCTTTCAGTCTATCAATAGCAGCTATAAGGCATTTAAAAATTTCACAAATAACAAAATAATTTTTATATTAGATATCTAACTTAAGGTGAGAAATAGGTTGCCCTCAGAGAGGGGATGGCTTTTTTTCCCCCACTTAAAACCCAATCCTGTTACTAAGGAGTGAAACTCTCGCACACTGGAAGTCCTCAACAAGAGCTTATCACCACTTAGTGACTAAAGGATTCGGGCAGCCCAAATATAGGAGTCCTGTTTCTTCATCCCTATTCACTTATTTCTCAGTTCTATTCAGTAGCAGGCCTGGCTTACTTGTGGATACATAGAGGACACAGATAATAAACTAAGCCCCATAGTTGTGTTTTAGCAAGAAAAAAGGTCTCCCTTATTCATACCCTCCACTCTGATTATAAAACCTCTTTAAAAATCTCCTTTTCCAAAACTTCTTATCTAACACATTTCACCACTCACCAATTTCGGAAAAGAGCATGTTAAGGAAAAAAACCTATGTGCATGAAATCCCTCACCCATCAACCTTGTTACATCCACCACTGGCCAATCAATTAACCAGAACTGGAGAGTGCTTTCAATGTAAGTGCGAGATGATCAATGTAGGCCGCAGCATCTCCATCCTCCTGGAGCTTATGATTCAGGAAGTTAAAGTTAGCTCTTGCCTCAACTGAACATAAAGAGATCAACAGGTCACATTCATTACAAGGCAGTATGCCTCAAGGGTCAGATAATGGGTTTAGGAGTAAATGCTCCTACAGTCCAGAAGGAAACATTATAGATCGGCACATTAGAAGACACATTATGAAGAAGAAAGAACGTAAACAAGGCCTCGAAGGATGGGCAGGCAGAGAGGTATCACGTGCTTTTCCACAAAAGGGGTTGGTGGTTCCTACTGCTCTGATTCATCATGGGAAACAACAGCCCTGAACGGTCATGGAACACCTCACAGGAGTGCTCAGAAGTTACACTAGAATAGCTTTCAATGACTGCTTTTAGTACTTAGGGTCTAGAGTGGGGTGTTGCCAATAACAACTTATTAAGAATGGCTTTTGAGAGTTTAAATGAAGAACAATACATGACTGGACAAAACCCCAGATAAATAAAACCACAGAAAGGACAGAGAATGGCCCCAGGCCATCAAGGCTGGTCTACAACCTCACCAAACTCCTTTATGCATCTAACAAGAGAAAACACGTTCATCGTAGGAATTCCTGGTTGGCCGTGGAAGCCTGGAAGCTGCTGACAGAGGGGACACCCAGTGATGCTTATCTGTGAGGGCTTCCGGAAAGAGGCAACTTCAGAAAACAGTCTTTGTGGGTTCCAATGTCCAAGAAAGGGCTTCCAAACTGAAGATAATACACACCTGCTGCCAAAAAATTCTGAGCATCCTTGGCCTCTTGCAGGATAGCTGTTCTCAGTCTGATAATATTAAATGCTAGCTTGGCTTGGTCCTGATGGCAAACTTACACAACTTGTGATGACAGTTTATCATGGAGAGGATGTGCCGGTTCCTATGTGATTTCCCATTGAACTGCCATATTGTATTAGCATTCTGAAGTCCAACCAGTGTTTCAAGAAAGAGTCCTGTGAGTCTGCACTGAAAAGAAGACTCTGAGACCATGGCTCAACNTTTTCCACAAAAGGGGTTGGTGGTTCCTACTGCTCTGATTCATCATGGGAAACAACAGCCCCGAACGGTCATGGAACACCTCACAGGAGTGCTCAGAAGTTACGCTGGAATAGCTTTCGATGACTGCTTTTAGTACTTAGGGTCTAGAGTGCGGTGTTGCCAATAACAACTTATTAAGAATGGCTTTTGAGAGTTTAAATGAGGAACAATACATGACTGGACAAAACCCCAGATAAATAAAGCCACAGAAAGGACAGAGAACGGCCCCAGGCCATCAAGGCTGGTCTACAACCTCACCAAACTCCTTTATGCATCTAACAAGAGAAAACACGTTCATTGTAGGAATTCCTGGTTGGCCATGGAAGCCTGGAAGCTGCTGACAGAGGGGACACCCAGTGATGCTTATCTGTGAGGGCTTCCGGAAAGAGGCAACTTCAGAAAACAGTCTTTGTGGGTTCCAATGTCCAAGAAAGGGCTTCCAAACTGAAGATGATACACACCTGCTGCCAAAAAATTCTGAGCATCCTTGGCCTTTTGCAAGATAGCTGTTCTCAGTTTGATAATATTAAATGCTAGCTTGGCTTGGTCCTGATGGCAAACTTACACAACTTGTGATGACAGTTTATCATGGAGAGGATATGCCGGTTCCTATGTGATTTCCCATTGAACTGCCATATTGTATTAGCATTCTGAGGTCCAACCAGGGTTTCAAGAAAGAGTCCTGTGAGTCTGCACTGAAAAGAAGACTCTGAGACCATGGCTCAACACTACCCAAGCTTTTGAGACTATAAGTACGTGGGCCCAGGTAAGGAATGCCACTCTCACGGGGCTGAGCACTGGAACACTTACAAATTTCTACTCACTGGTATACGTGGAGAGGTAAGAGCTCATCCCTCGGGTTCCTTATTAATAAATTGAAAACAATAATTGCACCTACTTTATAGGAGGGTTGTAAGGACTGTTTCTGGCACTTAGGAGGGACTATGTAAGTGTTTGCAGTGATAACTGTCATTATTACTTCCACAATCAGCATGTTTATCAGTTGAGAAAATACTCACCTATAATGGTCACTTCATCTATTACCCCATAACAATGACCCCACTCTGGGGACATGAGAATCTGCTGGTTTCAATCACTGTGTGGTACGGGGAAGATGCATCCCACTCCGTGCAGAGAGCTCAGGAAGTGCCAACTCCTTGCAGAGAACAACTCTGCAGCAGAATGAACAAGTCGATGGCCCAGGAATGACCCCACCAGTTTGCCCCAGGGGACACTCACCACATAGAGCTTGCGCCAGATGACAGCCCATTCTCGCAGAGTCGCCGTCAGCTCCTGCACCAGGGGGAGCTCACCAGGAATCACGGTCTCATGCTGCCTAGAGAGAACCAAACGGAGGCTCACTTTACTCCAGTTTGACTGGTGTTGCTTATCTTGACAGAGACATATTCCCCAAGTCTCAAGGAGAGAAATGGACTGGTTTGGTTTGAAACGAAGCAAAAAATGCCCATGGCGGGAGTGGTTTCTGTAGGGAACTTTATCACATTTAGGCATCTGAGAAAAGAGAAGGGGTTTAGAACAGCACAGTCCTCAAAATGGACTTAGTTTCTGCAACGGAATGGGCCCACAGCCCAGCCTTGACCTCCCCATATAGGGTCTCTCCAGGAGCCTCAATTACCCAGCCAGGCTGACCTCAGTGATTCTCAGGGATGGAAGCAAAAAATTAAATATTTTAGCTTGTTCCACCAGGCAGCTGTCTTACTTGGGGGAGAGGGGGTGAAGAGGTGTAGATGGCACAGGGGTCCTGGGGCTGGTGACCTCACCCAGGACCTGCTGGTAGGGACAGAGGCAGTCCCTTTTCTAGAAAGGTACTGGCTTTTCTTCTCATCTGCTGCTTCACAGCATAGGAAATGTATACATATATGTAAAAATCCTTCCTTACTCACAGTAGACTTATAAAATGGTAGGCTCTACATTATTCACATAAATTCCCTCTGGTGTGACTATGATCAGCAAAAGGAGAGAGCAAGAACAAGCAAACCAAGGGGGATTAGTGGTAGGACTGACAGATTTAACAAATAAAAATACAGGATGTCCAGTTACGTTTGAATTTCAGATATATTTAGCTAATTTTTTAGAATAAGTAAGTCATGAACTATCTGGGACATACTTACTGTGAACAATTACTTGTGATCTGAATTGCAAATTTAACTGGGCATCCTGCATTCTACCTGGCAATCCTAATTAGCAGAATATGCCTCCTACCCAGCCTCTCTATCAACGTGGTGGGGGGCCGTGGAGGCTGCCCAGGAATGGCCCACAGGAAAGAGGACTTCTCCAGGAGGGCAGGAGACCTGGTTTTTGGTCCTGGTTCTGCCACTGAAGAGCTGTATGAATGTGAGTGCATCTCCACCTCTCGCCTATAAAATGATGGTGCTGCACTTAAGCCCAAGAAAGTTCTTTCTAACTCTGAGGCTGCATGACCCTGTGACCCAGCTATCCATCCTCCCCTCGGCTCCACACTGCTCTCTCCAGCCCTGGGAATCTCTCCAGACACTCTTCACTGCCTCCTTAACTCTCTCGCCTGTAGCCTCTCTCGCCCACTTTGGCTGAGGATCTCCCTCTTCTTAGCTGCCACAAAGGCAGTACTTTCCAGGACAAATGAGGAGGGCCAGAAACAAGAATGCCCCAGACTGAACAGATTTTACCTGCAGAGCACATTCACGCGCACCATTTCATGTGAATCTCACATCAAGCTCATGACCAACGTCGGGCCAGACTGCTCTCCCCAAAATGCAGTGAAAAACCCAAGGTGCACTTGAGGCTCCACGACTCATCCAAGTTTCAGAGCTGATAAGTGCAGGCTGTTGTTCAGTTAACCATCTCTCAAAGATCCCAAACTGGGGCTTCTTAGGTTTACCAGCCAAAGAGCCCCAAATATTCGTGTGTGCAAACACACACACACACAGACACACACACACGCACGCACGCACGCACACACACGCACACACACACATACACACTGGTGAGCAGGGAGCAAACAAGGGGGAGATCCAGGCCCTCAGCTCATTATTTTGTCTTCCTTACTCTAGGGAAGGGCGCCAGGGAGGGACAATTACAGAAAGAGAAGGCAGAGGAAGAGGTTCTATCAGGGAAGGTTTTTATTCATTTCCTTCTCATATGAAGAGAAGCTGAATGGATGAGATGAGAAAAATATTAATGCACCCAAGACAGTCTTTAACAATAATCTTATATCTTCATCATTCCTAGACTGGAACTTACCCTCGGTCTTCCACGGTTGCCTCTTTCAAATGGATGTACGTTTCCGGGAAAATACCCTACAGAGAGAAGCACTTCGGTTATGTGGCCATAAAAATAACTTCAGCCCAAAGTAAAAAGCATGAATGGCAGAGAGAATGAATGGGAACCCCTCAGCAATGGCTAAATTTCGAGATCAGGACTGAAGGACATCAGCACCAAGGATATCAGGCTACCTGGACAAAGGCATGGGACAAGCCCAGAAAGGGCATCAATTAGACATGGGTTCAGAGAGCACAGGATAAATGTTTTGTAATGAAGAAGCATCCATGCCCAGGTCAGCTCAGAGCTACTATAAGAGTAAGAAATTTAATAGAGAGCTCCTAAAAGCCCTCTAGATATTACATGCCATGAGAGGCTTCCTTTAAAAGGTTTCTCATAATGAGTGCGATGGAGACTATCTAATTCTCAGTGGCCCATAAAATTATAGGGATGTTCTAAAGTAATTCCTCTCAGCACTTTTACACAAAGCAAATGCACCCAAAATCAGTGAGTATTATTTAGCTGGTTATTTTTAGCACTTGAGAGTCCCAAATTGCTCTCCATGCTATTTCCTTAAGGCATAATTGCTCGTAGGTATTGTGACATTGCCCATGGGAAAACTAAGGCTCAGAAAGACCTTAGAAAAGACAGGAAACCAGGGGGTAGAAAGAACTGAGGATCAGATCTAACCAAGAGAAAGAAAGTCACAGATGTGTTTTCTTAAATGCCAAAAGCTTCTGTTGTTTCGCTGTGTGATATGCTCATCAGCAAACGGATTAGATGCCACCTGAAGAAGGCACTGCTGATCTTCGTTTTATGGTATCGTACATGCAGGACCAGAAGAGGCAGGAGCAGAACCTGTTTAGCTGGCACCACTGGCTCAACTGCTCCCAGTCCTGCTCCTGGAAGAGCTGGTGTGAGCTCTGCAGACATTCTATGTCAGGGGTGGCTAACCACAAAGGAGGGAGGGAAATCCCACTGCCTGGAGGACTGTGGTCTAACATGTGTGCCCCAGGTGATCCTTAATCCGCTCAGACATGGGAAACTAGTGAACACTGGCAGGGTTGGTCTTGTGTCCAGTTTCACACATTCTATTTGTCTGCACAATACTCTTCTTTCTCCCTTTTCACCCTTTGTCAGTAAAACAGGAAACAGCAAGAACGTGTGACATTAAGCTGCTCCCAGTGCTGGGGATGACAGGGCGCACTCTGCATCTGCTCGAGTAAGAAGTGTGATGGCCAGCCTTTCCAACCAGGCAGAAAGAACTAGAAACAAAGTGCATAACTTCTCCTGTTCACCTTGAGAAAGGGGCAGGCGTGGGGTGTGAGTGAGCAAGCCCTATTCCAGTCCTGCCACTGATCAGACCAAGAACACTGACCTCTTTCACTATAGGGACAGGATTCAGAGCACTTGTGGGAAACTGATCAAACAATTAACAACAAGCAAAAAATCAATGTGTGTGCAATTCCTCTGGGCCTGATTTCTGGAGTTCTGAAACTCCAGATCTATCCCTAGATGCCTAAGGAACACTGGGTGTTTCTTCTGCCTGCTAAGCTGAGGTCAATGATTTGTTGCTATCATCTCTGTGACGAACCGACCTGGTTGTCGAGACCTCACCTTGAAGACATGATGCTAAGTGAATAAGCCAGACACAAAAGGACAAATGCTGCAGGATTCCACTTCCATGGGGTGCTAGAGGAGTCAAGCCCGTAGAGACAGTAAGTAGAATGGGGGCTTCCAGGGGCTGGGGTGAGGGGGGTGGGGAGTTATTGTTCAATGTGCACAGAATTTTGGCTTGGGAAAATGGAAAAGTTCTGGAGATGGATGGTGGTGATGGCTGCAATAACGTGAATGTATCTAATGCCACAGAACTGGACACGTACCAATGGTTAAGGTGGTAAATTTTATGTTATGTATTTTTTACCACAATTTTTAAAAGTCCAGAAATCATAAAAAGGAGTGTGTTGGGTGGAGATGAACTACTTAATGTAGTAGTTATAAGGATCCATTACCAGAGGTTAAAATAAGATGTAACATTGCTAGTCCAAAGGAATATCCTTGCACAAGGTTTTCCAAATCAAGAAGGTAAAAGACCAATCAAGATTTTCATGCATTCATAATCGGGTGAATGGTCCCTCCTAATAACTGGGAGACATCCATAATAGAAGCTTTCAGAAATATAATTAGTGACAAATTTTGTGACATCGAAGCAGATCATAAGCAGATAATTTATATCGGATGTACAGGCAGAATGATTTCTATATTAAGAGATTATTTATTTTGTCATATTACCACTCTGTCACCATCTTTCCATGATAGCACTTGGCCATTTATAATCATTTAATTGCTCTGGCAAGTCTGATGCTTGTAGAACTTTTCCTCATGTCACTACGACACACAGAAAGCCAGAGTGAACCTGAGTATACATTTCTGATTTACAGCCTATTCCTCAATTCTGCTTTTCTCTCTCAATGCAACATACTCACTTTAGTTATAAGAAAAAAAAAAAAAAAAAGATTTTCTAGATTATCCACACTCCTGCCAGGATCAATAATCGGTTTCTGAAAAGCTCTTGGCTTCTTCAATCTGTAAAACCGCTAGCTGCTTTTACCACTACTCTAAATGGCTAGGTTGGCTTATAAATGACACTGAGAACTTCCATTAAAATAATAGGCCTCTCAAGTAGCTCTTCTCCTGCAGCGTGGGAAGGAAGGACACAGCATTAGGCAGGCCTTTCTAATGGGCTGAATCTCTTAATGAAAGGGTGTCACAAGTTGGGCACAGTTTGTGACAACTGACTTGGAATTCCCCCTATTTTTTCCTGGATCTCTCCACAAGACAGACATCTCGACTTAAAAAAAAATCGACCAATAAATGCGTGGCCCTGGTCTGTGTCATTATTTCATTGAATTACAAACTTTTTCTTCAATTATCAAGAACAAAGAGCTCTTATTGAAATAATTCTTCTAAAGGGTGAGGTTTTAAGTTTAAACAAGGTTTTTAAGAATCCTTTAATGAATACAAAAAAATGTAAAACACCTACAGAACTTGTCATGTAGATCATAGTAGGGCTCCCTGTCTATCTACTTTTCAAAGCAGACAAGGGCACTACTACCTAGATGGATTTTTGGTATATTAGGAAATCAGAGGATGCCTTAGAAACAAGATTGTCTATGCTCAAAATCATCCTTCCACACTGCAGAGTCTCTAAAAAGAAAGATCTGTGGTCTGGGACCTTGTTTCAACATGACTGACATTTACTAGCTAAAAAATCAAGACTTGTGTTTGTTCCTTTAGTTCATATAATTTTATCTGACAATAATTTTTTGTTTATTTTTTAAAAATTAACTTTAAAAATAAAAGGATTGGGAATTAAGT
Organism: Galeopterus variegatus; assembly: GCF_000696425.1. NCBI lineage: Eukaryota > Metazoa > Chordata > Mammalia > Dermoptera > Cynocephalidae > Galeopterus > Galeopterus variegatus. The sequence continues at coordinate 3,532 of NW_007732349.1, read as the reverse complement.
GACAAGCATTCTTACTCTTGAACAAACTCAGAACATCAAAGTTGTTAACTCTAATCATTCTTTGAAGTAACTCCCACTTTCACAATTGTGAGTGAAATATAAACACTGACAGGGCTGAGAAGCAGGTACTCCGTCTCTCAGAGGGTCCTGAAAGAAAGGCCTGGGCTCTAGCCCTATCATGCTTTCATTCATAAGGCATATGTGTCATTGTAAGTCCCTATTTGGAGGCCCAGAGAAACTGAAGTCAGCAAAAGATGAAACGAAAATAATTAAGCTGGAAATGAGGACAGGTGGCACTAGCCATCTAACTGTGGATAGAAAAATTCAGCATCAGGATTTTGGGAAAGACAAAAGGAATGAAATTGTGGGAGTTGATACTTGCATCAAAAGCAAACACTACTTTATTTTGCTAGATTATTAAACGGTCCAAGTTAACAAAATGTGTGTGCATACACATACATGTGCAAATACTGAGTATGATTTAAGTATCAACAACACACAAAGCAGTCCTTGTTTTTAACGGCCCATACTTTTGCTGGACCCTGTGTTCTTTTGAGCACGGGGTGTCCAACATCGCCCTACCTGTAGAAGATTATTTCTATCTCATGCTGTGTTTGAAAAGTAAGAACTGTGGGTTTGGTTTGGATTTTTAACCCCCCTCTTGATAAATTCTAAAGTGTTCCTCTCATCCCTTCACTAATTTGCTATTTGGCATGTGAACTAATTGTGAAATAATAAGCCCTATCAACTCTGCTCTTTCAAAAGAAAGTGCTGACATGTTGTACTGCCTCAGCGAGCGGTATCAAATGGAAAGCTGCTATGTGACCTAGCACAAACCAAGGGGGTATTAACATAATTAATACATTTTCTTAGCTTGATGATTAGTAGCTTTGGCACTGTGAAAAGGAAACGACTAGGTCAGTATTTTTCACACTCTGCCCATAACGAATAGTAAGAGATACATTTTTATGGCAACCCAGTACTATATACATAAAATACACAAAAATAAAATAAAAAATATGCAAAATACATAAAAACATATACCTAAAACAAAAGTCTTGTGAAAGAATACTTACCATTGCATCCAATTTTTTTCTTTACTTTTCAGTTTTATCTTTTGGAACATGTTGGTTATAACTCACTATATTTCATGATGTATTATCGGGGTTCTAAGGCTCACAGTTTGAAAACCGCAACTTTGGTTCATCCATTTTATAAGAAAGGAAAGAATCAAGTGGAAATGGGGAGACCCTTTTGTTCTGGGATTTTAGCACTGGAAGTAAAGGATAAAGGGAGAACCATGAATCCCTCCCTCCTGGAAAGGTATTTCACTAGAGCAATGTGACTGTCTTACCACCCTGCTTAGCTTGAGGGACAGGGAGCTGGGACCTTCTCCTTGAACTGGCTGGTGGGAAATATGGTAAGATGGAATTTATACTATTATACCTAAGCACTGAAGTCAGAGAATAAGCTTTCCAATCATAAGAAGAGCCATGGAAGAGAAGCAAACTAGGTCTAGAGATACAGCAGAGAGCAGATAGGGGAATTAGATAGCAACACACAAAACAGGTAGACAGATTTCAAATGAAATAAAAAATTGAATGATAAGCCATACCTTTTTAGATTTATTTTGGAGGGTATATCCTCTGTACCAACCTGTCAGGGTATAAGAGAACACAAAATACTTTATGTTTCATGTGCTAATGTAAAGATAACAGCAATATACATTCTCATGCTCTGTTAGCAATCCTGGGATGGAATCCAAGAGACAATAAGCAGACAATATATTAGAATGTGAACATTTTAGTCTACTACACAGTAGAAATCCAGATCTATTTTAGAGCTTCATTCTCTTAATAACTATAGGATTTAAAATTCAGTTAGAACCAAGCCTCATCTCTATTCATTTGGAGAAAGGATTAAAAAAAAACCCCAACAAGACAGAAGTTAGCCCAACCTCTTAACTGCTTAATACCTTGCAGTCATTCAATAAAGTTTTTCATGAATATGGGATTTCATCAAATATATACTTTCTACAAGTCACTTTATACTATTTAAATATTGTTAAATAATTTATATTTGCTCTCTCTCACTCCTCTGAGTTTCCAAGTTAAGAACCACTATTCTGGAACAATTTTAAATTAGAGTAGCAAATCTTACATATAAAAATACTTGCACCTAAAAAACATCCAAACAAACAGTAAAACATCGTTTTATGCAATTCTTGGTAATGCTATAATTAATTCCCTCAATAAAAGACACTATGGGTTTGCCTGATTTAGGCAAAGGCTTCCACTTCTTTTTTTAAAATTCCAATGAAGACATAGACCTATGAATATTTTCCCACCATCTATCTTGTAGAGGGAGATTACAATTTAATACATAAACAGATATTTTATATTATTTACTGGACACCTACTACATACAGTTCACTGTACTACTTTTCCTCCTTCCCTATGACCATCAGCTAAGATATTAACGCAATCATCTTGCCTAAGAAAACCTTGTTTAAGTAGCACACATGTGGAAGGCAGCCTCATACATACAGTGACAGTAGATTCAAACTGCAATCAAAACTTGAGGCACCTACCAATGGTGTTCTAAAACTCTCCTGCAATTTGTTCTATATGAAATCACTCAGACACACAGACACACAACAGACACACAGACGCACAACAGACACATAATCTATTTTGTACATGTTACAAGTAGAAAATTGAATTTAGGGCCGGCCCGGTGGCGCACTGCTACAGTGCTCCACTTGGGAGCGCAGTGGCGCTCCCGCCGAGGGTTCGGATCCCACATACAGACCGGCCGCTCACTGGCTGAGCGCGGTGCGGGCGCAACACCGAGGATTGCGATCCCGTTGCCGGTCCCGGTCCGGTACGGGCGCGACACTGAGGGTTGCGATCCATTGCCGGTCACGAAAAAAGACAAAAAGGAAAAAAAAAAAAAAAGAAAGAAAATTGAATTTATCTCTGTTGGGCACAGATTTAATAATATTTTCACAAATTTAAAACTGTCAATGGTATTGAAAAAGTTAAAAGACTTTGCTGTTTTGACAGGAGGAATGGGGTACTGTGCTGTGCAACTGTGGTTTGTATCAAGGCACACAGTTGAGAAACAGGTATCTGAACAGGAAACACTGCCCCCAATTTAGGATGCCAATGTGTAAGAGATCCAGGTATAAGAAGTACACCAAGCTAAACATTTCTCCCCGGGTCTCAAGACTCTGCACCGACCTGCACATGAAAATGGCTTTTACATGAATGAATGGCTTCAACTTCATCCTGGGACAATGGCCGAGTGGGAGGGCATGCTCAGAAACAAACCCGCAGTCTTTTGCAAGCAATTTTCATCTTCCCACACCCCACAAAGCTGAGATATCACAGCATAGACTTTGCTCCACTTTTGGAGAAAAATTTATCTGTACTTTTGTAAACAGTTTTTTTTTTTTTTTCCTTTTAGTCTTTTTTTACTGACCGGCAACGGGATCGCAACCCTCGGTGTTGCGCCCACACCACACTCAGCC
>NW_007732348.1:225978-228920 GCF_000696425.1 Galeopterus variegatus | reverse complement strand
GGAACCCAAGTGAAGCCTACCTCTCCCCCCGAGACTGACATTCTTGGTGACCCCCTCCTAAGTAGTGGAGCTCAGGATCAAGAGAGGGTCACTGGCAGGGTTTGTCTAGAAACTGCAGAGCTCGTTTAAAATGTTGTTTGTGTAACATTCTGAGCAAAGGTTGAAAGGCGGAATAATTCCTGCAGTGACTGAAACAGGATCAATTTACAGCCTGCAATGAAACTCAGTAGCTAAGACATAGCCTAATCCTTTGGAAGAGTAGTAACAAAACAACAGCCAAATTAATGAAGACATGAGGGATGGCCTCTTCCTATGTTTCCTTGCTGTATGTTTTGCCTCCTTGCACCTTTGAAATCTTCTGTCACTTTGGTTTTATTTTATAATGGTTTATAATCTTATTTAACTACATTTTTTAATCCTTTGTTGTTTGACAAACTTCCTAAAAAACAAATTCTAAAAATTCAGTCCTTTTGACTCTAACTTTGAAAGGTTCTGAGGGCCCTGGAACTTATCAAAGGATATATATTAAAAGAGAGGTATTAAAACCAATTGGCTTATTTGATAAATTAAACTATACAAGAAGCATTGTCAAAACAAGAAATAATGTTTGACTTCTTTGTGTTATGCTGATATGTTATTAATATGTGTTCCAAAATTGTATAAGTTTCCTAATTTTAATTTTAAATTGTTGTATGCCACAGACATAACCAAATTGTCTTGTCATGGTCATTTTAAGTCTTGTCTGCAGTCAGTAAAAATGAAAAGAACTCTTAAACACAGGTTTCAAATATCTTTACGATAAATGGACAGAATAAAAGTTTTTCAGAACTCTAGTAAGAAACTATTGGTTTTATGAAACTACTGATCAAGATCAAACAAAGCAAAAAGTAATTACGTGAAGTTAAGTGACATAACGTTTTGTGACTTTCATTTTTGGTTCTTTACATAAATGTCTTGTTCTCCACATTTAAGGAAGCTCCTCTCTTAAGCTATCTATAACTCACAGAAATTTGGTCAAATATAATTTATGAACAGAGATGGATGCATTTGCTTTCTCCTTATTTCATTCCTCCAAAATTTGAAAACTTTCTGTGAATATCTTTATGATATTTATGGCAATATAGTTATTTGCATAAGATCAATAAGAATCTGCTCTCTCTTCATAACAGGATGCAACTGGAAACATTGGTTTTAAAATGGCGTGTCTCTTCTAAGTTCCTGACCCCACTTCATGTTGCCCTAATTTGGCCTCACTGCTGTTTCATCTTCCCCCTGACGTGGGACATAAGTTCCTCAGAATAACCTTTCCCAGCACCCAGGGATCAGTACCAAGAAACGTTAAGACCTTGTCAATCAGAAAATTGATCATCAATGCTTTCATGAGGAATATTTTGATCAAAAAGGTGGAAATGATGTCTTCTCTACACAAGCAGTTCTCTAAAAGTATTCACAGCCTTGAAGAGGGGAGGAGCTCATGACTTGGATGTGATGTAAGTTCTTGAGATTGTGAATGTACCAATTAATGTACAGGTTGTTAACTCTGACTATTGACAGTAAGAAATTGTTGGAATGAGCAGGACTGAAGCCATGTTGGGACCTAAAACAATATGGGCTGCAGGAAAAATTTTAAAAAGATAGTTTTTTTCTTAGGATGCATTTCTCTGAGTTCCCTCTTTCCTATGGCAAGATGACATTATTTACATGAATGCAAATTATTTTCCAGCCAGCCTAGGGCTGGAGACTTGCAGACCCTTGGAAGCCAAGGAAGACATCAATACAGCTATGCTGATTCCACCCCTCCACCAAGACCTTAAGGTGACAATAAAGATGGGAGCAAGGACCAGATGGAGTCCTGGCAAGACTTTGCACCAGAGCTGAGTGGTTTAAGCTCATTCTCTGAGGGCATGTTAGCTCTCCTGCTCTGTGCTCTCACAGAGTGACTACCATCCAAAAACCATCATGGTGCTTCACGGATATGAACTCTTGTGCCTCTACACACCTGCTGGGTGTGCTCAACACCCAGGGGCTGCTCGACTATCTAGGTAGAGAGTTGTGCTCCCAGGAACATGTAGGGACAGCTGCCTGACCCAGCAGGAAGCAGCTATAGGAGACTGATGGGATCTATGGCCTTCAGTGTCCCAAAAAGATTTATGGGAGCAAACTCTCTTAAGGGGGGGATTGAGACAGGGCAAAATAGGGGCACGCCCCAGGGAGGCTGCTCATAAACATTCAGACCAGATCGGCACTGCCCACCTCTTTACCTGGCAGTCAATGGACTCATACTGCACTGGTGACAGCTTGACTACCCAACCAATCAGAATGCTACACTTTTGCACCTGTGTAGGGGGAGGAACAAAAGGGGCAGAGGACCATCGTTCAGGGCTTTTTAGATCCAAGGGAGAGACAGAAGGTTTGGGTGTGTGCTTTGCTCTCTGACAGAGATGCCTGTGCGCTTCCTTGGTGTGTACCTTTGCTTGGTAATAAAGCCCTGTTATGTTCCATTTCTCTGTCCTTCTCTTCCTTCCCTTTGGTCAGTCCCATGAAAGATTGTTCTTTCATGGACCAGAATCTGGATCTGCCATCTGGTAACATCATCACTTCCTGGCAGGCCAAGAAATCTCAAGAGATTAGACACAGAAGGTAAAGTCTAATATCTGCCTTGGTTTGGCTTCCTAGAGTTGAGAGTTTTTTTTTGTTTGTTTTGTTTTTTAATTGATTGATAGATTATACATATTCATGAGGCAAGACCTGACCATCAGCACTTGTGCCCAAGATGTGGTGTACAAATCAATGCCACCAGCATGCCCACCACCTCAAATTGCAATTATTCCCCGTGTGCCCCACCCAATCTTTTCCCAACGCCCTTCTCCCTCCCCCCCACCCCACCCCAGCAACCCTAGGTCTGTTCTCTCCCTCTGCAAGCTCAACACACACTGTGGTCT
>NW_007732348.1:223279-224282 GCF_000696425.1 Galeopterus variegatus | reverse complement strand
AAAAAAAAAAGAAAAGTGTCTGTTCAGCTCCTTTGCCCATTTTTTAAGAGTTTAGAGGTTTTTAAAGTGCAATTTGAGACCCCTTGTCAAAACTGCCAACAAAGCAAATTTAAAAGGAGTCCACGTAAGTATTCTTGCTGCACTTATGTAAATGATCAGGCCAAGTTCAAAAATAAACTTATCTTGCAAACAAATTTTTCTTACCATGATCATCTTTGGTAGAAATGGGGATGACTGTAGAGAAAAAAAATTATTTTTCAAAAGAAAAACATCGGGCTGGCCAGGTAGCTCAGTTAGTTAGAGCACGGCCTTGTAACACCACAGTCACGGGTTCGGATCCCCGTAAAAAAAAAAAAAAAAAANTATGTAAATGATCAGGCCAAGTTCAAAAATAAACTTATCTTGCAAACAAATTTTTCTTACCGTGATCATCTTTGGTAGAAATGGGGGTGACTGTAGAGAAAAAAAAATTATTTTTCAAAAGAAAAACATCGGGCTGGCCAGGTAGCTCAGTTAGTTAGAGCATGGCCTTGTAACACCACAGTCACGGGTTCGGATCCCCGTAAAAAAAAAAAAAACAAAGAAAAATATAGTATGCCTGTTATGAGATTGTAGCCCTATTCACTGTTTTAGAGTTATTATCTACCTGTTGACCAGAATGGATTCTGAATTCTTCTAGTTTTCTCTAATATCTGATATAACTCTCCAGTGTAGAACAGGAGCTGCTCAGTTCCTGAAGCCTTGTCAGCCGAAGCTGGACAATTCTCATGCTTGACGTGTGGACTACACAAAGAGTACACCAGAATGCTTGATGCCACAATCAAAGACATTCAAACTGCAAACTGGGGTGAGAAGTTGCTGACTTCATGTCGTGGATAGCTTTTTCCAAGACTGTCAAAATAATATTCCCTATTATAATGAAACTCTTCCCCCTCTTCACTTCTTCTTATGTCTACCTCTTTCACTTGCCAGGATAATGCTGTAATTAGAATTTCACAATCAG
>NW_007732348.1:219604-221787 GCF_000696425.1 Galeopterus variegatus | reverse complement strand
GCTCTCTGCCTCCCCTCCTCCCTGTTGGTGTTCAAAGAAATTTCTGTCAAAACACCAGCTGAACACAAGCTAAAGGAACAGAGACTTCAGAGACCATACATGATAGAGAATACAAATTTCACAAAAATAGTTCAGAAAAGTCACAAAAACAACTACAGCCTATACAACAAGCAACAAAAACAGACTGTGAGGAGGGTGAAGAATCTGGTTTACAGCATGAGTACATTACAATATTAAAAAGTCTATTTTTCAACAAATAAATTAAAAAGCATTCAAAGAAACAAGAAAGTATAACCCATACACAGAAGTTAAGCAGGAACTGTCTATGAGGGAGAGCAGACATTGGACTTTCTAGACAACATCTTTAAATAAGCTTTTCTAAGTATGCTAAAAGACTTAAAGAAAAACATGGACAAAGGACTGAAGGAGTCCAGAAGTAAACCTATACATGTATGGCCAATTGATTTTTGACATGAGTGCCACATTCCATTCACTGAGGAAGTAATAGTCTCTTCAACAAAAACCTAGCTGGGACAACTGGGTATCCACATGCAAAAGAATGAAGTTGGATTCCTACCTCACATAATATACAAAAATTAACTCAAAATAAATTAACTACTTATTTATAAGAGCTAAAACCTTAAAACTCTTAAAAGGAAATGGAGTAAATTTTCATTACCTTGGATTTGGCAATAATGCCAAATTCATAAGCAACAAAAGAAAAAAATAGATAAGTTGAACTTCATCAAAATCAAATTCTGTGCAAAGGACATTATTAAGAAAGTGAATAGTCTACATAATAAGAGAAAATATTTGCAAGTCATATATCTGATATATCTGATACAGGTCAGGTATCCAGAATATTTAAAGTATTTTTACAATTCAATAACAAAAAGAAAACAGCCCAATTTAAAAATGGGCAAAGGATTAGAACAGACATTTCCCCAAAGAAGATACATAAATGGCCAACAAGTACATAAAAATATACTCCACATCATTAGTCATTAGGGGAATGTGAATTAAAATTGCAAGGAGATACCACTTCATAGCTGCTAGGACGGCTATAATTTTATAAAATGGAAAGTGAGTGTTAGCATGGATACAGATTGAAACCCTTGTACATTGCTGGTGAGAATGTAAAATGGTGCAGCCTTTGTGGAAAACAGTTTGGTGGTTCCTCAAAGAGTTAAATACAGAATTACAATATGCTCTAGCAATTGAATTTCTAAGTATATACCCAAAGTGATTGAAAACAGGAACTCAAACAAATGCATGTACCTGCATATTTATAGCAGTACCATTTAATAGACAAAGTTGGATGAATAGATCAATTGTGATATATACTGTACATACCATGGGATACTGTTTAGACATCAAAAAAAAAATGAAGTACTAGTACATGTTACAACATGATAAAAACCTCAAAAGCACTATTCTAGAAACCCAAGGAGTGACATCACCAAGAAGGTGAAATAGACTATCCTGACATCACCCCTCCCACAACAGATCAACTTACAACTATTAAAAAACAAAAAACAGGGCCGGCCCAGTGACGCACTGGAGAGTGCGCTGCCTGGGAGTGCGGCGGCGCTCCCACTGAGGGTTCGGATCCCATGTGCAGACCGGTTCCGCTCACTGGCTGAGCGTGGTGCGGGTGCGACACCAAGGGTTGCGATCCCGTTACCAGTCAGTAAAAAAGACAAAAAGGGAAAAAGAAAAAAAAAAAAAAACTGCCTGCCATTCTGTAATCATTGGAACTTGCGAGAAGAGGAGGAGAGACTTGCTGAGTTCGTGAAGACGTGGAAAGCAGTGGTGAGTGGGAGGAAGGACCACTCTAATCAGACCCAACCCCAGCTACTCTCTGGGCCTGCTTGGCACAGTGCACAGAGCAGCTATCTGGAGATGGCAAAGTTGCAGAAGCACATGTGCATGAAGCTACTTGAAGTCCGCAGGGGATAGGGTGTGGTGAGTGCTGGAAAAAAAAAAAAAAAAATCAGCTCAGAATGCACTATTGCATTTCCCAGGCCAGCAAAGCAGCTAGCAAGCTACCCCAGTGCCCACATAGGAGGGAAGACCTGCAGCCAATGGGACGAAGGAATCACCCAGACATGAGTGAGTCTTTTTGGGGGACCCATGTCAGGCCAGCCCCACAGGAAATGTTTGCAGTGCCATGGTGGGGGGAC
>NW_007732348.1:213241-218099 GCF_000696425.1 Galeopterus variegatus | reverse complement strand
AAAAAAAATGAAACAGAATTGCAGCAATTATGGGACTCCTTCAAGCAAAATAACCTCTACAACATAATTGATGTACCCAGAGACAAAAATGGAAGAGACCTAGAAAGCATATATCAAGTATAGGGAAAAATGGCACCCAGGTACAGGAAGTTCAGAGGTCACCAATCAACTTCAATCCAAAGAGGAACACCCCAAGGCACATCATAATCAAATTATCAACAACCAAAGACAAAAAATACTGAAAGCAGAAAAAGTATTTGATAAAATCTGATACCCCCTCATGACAAAAACATTCAACAAATTAGGTAGAAGAAATGTACTTCAACACAATAAAGGCCACGTATGACAAACCCACAGCTAATATCACACTGAATGGACAGAAATTGGAGGCTTTTCCTCTAATTCTTGGTCTAGAACAAGACAAGGATGCCCACTTTGCCCACTCTTATTCAGCACAGTTCTGCCTGACTTGTGGCTTCTTCTTTTCTCTGCCTCCGGATGGTAGAGCTATAAGAACAATTGGAATTTAGTCTCCAAAGCAAAAAGTTGTTAATTACGTATTTAATGTCTGCATTTCAGGAGGAATATAAACTATGATGATGAGGCCTGAGAAGTCCTGATACATTTTTTACTCCTTTAAAAATAGAACATCTCTGATTTTTGTTAGGAATCCATGTCATAAAATCAGCCAAACTGTAGCTTCGTTTTCCAATAAAGCACCATTCATCAGCTTTTGGCAGCTTTCATCTAAGGAATTTAGAAGAGTCTCCAGGTCTTGCTGGGAAACCTCAACCCCTTCTAATTGACCAAAGCCTCAACTCTTCTAAAACCCTCTGTGATCACACTCATGGCTTACTGTCATCTTTATTCAACCATGGGCTTCTCCAGCCCTCCATCTTTAAGAGTGGAAGGGGTGCGAGAGACCACACAAACCCCACTGATGGGGACTGTGCAGTGCAGTCATGGACTGATCACCTCTGGAGGGCACGTGGTGTGAGGGCTGGGCAAGGCGGTGGGTCGACTGGACCTCCCAGCCTTGCACTGACAGTGCAGAGCAGTGACTACAGGCCTGTCACTGAAAATCTTTCAAGCCTTGAATGCAGCTATACACAATGTGGATGGTTCCTAGCAGTATACTCTTAAGTGGGAAAATAAGCTAAACCATACCTTTTAGACAGTGATATTGATGTGAAAAATATCAGGGAGATATTGAAATATCAGGAAGAACAAGGTAAGCAAAAATATAATAATTTTTGTAATTATGTAAATACAGCAGACTTTCCTTCTCCCTCCTTTGGTACTAGCAGGAAATCTAACCTCACCAACTCCCAGCTGGCATGTGGGAACTTTTCTCCGGTCCCACCATCTAGCCACCAGAAAGGTCCAAGGCATTCTCTCTGCCTCACTCAAGCCAGTCNACCCTCGGGCGGGAGCGCCGCCGCTCTTCCCAAGCGGCGCACTATCCAGTGCGCCACCGGGACGGCCCCTCCAGCCCTCCATCTTTAAGAGTGGAAGGGGTGTGAGAGACCACACAAACCCCACCGATGGGGACTGTGCAGTGCAGTCATGGACTGATCATCTCTGGAGGGCACGGGGTATGAGGGCTGGGCAAGGCGGTGGGTCGACTGGACCTCCCAGCCTTGCACTGACAGTGCAGAGCAGTGACTACAGGCCTGTCACTGAAAATCTTTCAAGCCTTGAATGCAGCTATACACAATGTGGATGGTTCCTAGCAGTATACTCTTAAGTGGGAAAATAAGCTAAACCATACCTTTTAGACAGTGATATTGATGTGAAAAATATCAGGGAGATATTGAAATCTCAGGAAGAACAAGGTTAGCAAAAATATAATAATTTTTGTAATTATGTCAATACAGTAGACTTTCCTTCTCCCTCCTTTGGTACTAGCAGGAAATCTAACCTCACCAACTCCCAGCTGGCATGTGGGAACTTTTCTCCAGTCCCACCATCTAGCCACCAGAAAGGTCCAAGGCATTCTCTCTGCCTCACTCAAGCCAGTCCAGACCTGCTTGTGCCTACTCTTCTTCCCAGGAATCTCTTGTGTGAGTAATAAACTTTCTCTTAAATTCCCTTGCATGGAATTTCATCAGCTTCAACAACCTACCTATTAATTGAGAAGGGGCTTCTCCAGAGTGACCACAAAATAACTGGCTTCATGAACAGGATGATCTAGGCTATGACCACACCCCTTCACGATCTTTCTTCCCTTGCTCTTCGCTTCCCAACTGGGTATGAACCAGCACCCCATGTGTGGGAGAGCACCATTGCTCAATGTACTGTGTCCTATGGAGCCTCTGTTATAGGTGTATCCAACCCCAATTGGAAGTTTTGATAACCAGGAAAGAGTACTGGGTTGGAGCCCTCTGTAAAGTGGCCCTGTGTCGAGTGCCTTGGCCAGAACCTATGTGTCTCAGATTGAGTCATATGTCTCAATCCTAGCAGCAGCCATGACTGAACTAGGCTCAGGGGAATGAGTTTTATCCTGTGACAGCTGGTTGTGTGTCTCAAACAAGCATCGGCCCCTTTTCTATAGAGTTCTCAAGTCTGATACCCTGTGCAGTATATGGGCTGTTGGGTGGTCACCCATGAGAGAAAAAGCAGTTACTGTGCAGGGGGCTCAGGTCCATACTCCTAAAAGCAGATGTCTCAGCAGGACCTGTGATGGCTAATTTTATGTAACAACTTGGCTGGGCCATGATGCCCAGATATGTGGTCAAATATTATTCTGGATGTTTCTGTGAGGATGTTTTTGGATGAGATTAATATTTAAATTGGTGGACTTTGGGCAAAAGTGTATTGTCCTCCGTAATGTGTATGTGTGTTATGGGGGAGCCCATCCAATCAACTGAAGGCCTGAATAGAGCAAGACTGTCCTCCCCCCATCAAGAGGCAATTCTGCAGCAGACGGCCTTTATCCTTGAACTGCAACATTGGCTCTTCCCGGGTCACCAACCTGTCAGCCCACCCTGCAGATTTTGGACTTGCCAGCCTCTGTAACCTTGTGAGCATTTCCTTAAAATAAATCTCTTCTCTCTATACACGTCCAATTGGTTCTGTTTCTCTGGAGAACTCTAATACGGACCCCTAAGTGCTTCTGCTACTCCTGCGGCCATGACTCTATCACAACAAAGATTCTGACCTTTCAAGTTATAAAAAAAAACACCCATGGTGTTCTGTGGAACAAATGCTTAACGAAAAGTGGCCCCAAATGCCTTATCTTGACCCTTCCCAAAAGGCCAGAGACACCATAACTCTTGTGGCAAATTGTAAGACTCACATCAAATGTGGGTCCTCCTAAGTGCTGCCAACTTATGAAAACAGGAGTGCCATGTCCACTCACCCCAGAGTTCATGGGTGCAACTCTGACCTTACTCCTGTACCACTGGTGTTCATGCATGGAAAGCAGCCCACCCATCATGTGTTATTAGTGCACGTGCTCTCAACAATTGCAATGCCTTAGAGGAGAGACACCAGTTAAGGAAAGAAAAATCAGTATATGTTAAAGGATATCTTACTTTGATGAGCATCCCAATGGATGGGAAGCTCTAGCCAGCCTTGAGTAGGCTCCCTTTGATACAGACACCAGGCTGTTATTTCTCAAGGGAGCATCCACAACTGTAGGGCTTCCTTGTTTCCTCAGTCAAGTGGCCACTATTAAAGAGGCCTTAGGTTGCTCAGAGTTTTTGGCTGCTATATAAGGAACATCTGAGACTCAGGTCTTTGCTTCCCAAGGTAACAAATCCTACTACAGAGGTAAGCCCCTATTTCAGAATTTGCAGGGTCACCCTCCAGCACCATGGGACCCTCATGAAAAGTCCTGGTATTGGTGACTCTGTGACCTGGGGTTCCCCATGACCTCGTTTTGGTTAAGAACCCCTAGGAGCTCTATGCTCATCTACAGAGGTTATACAGAGCACCCCATCTCCTCTCCCAAATGCAGTACCCAAGGTATGGGAGCCACTGCTCCATTCCCAGACCTAAGATAATGGCAAACTCCCCCATCTCACAAGGGATACAGCATGCCCCGGGGATCCCAGCCACCAGCTGAGGACAATTACCCCTATACAACCATGGTGGGCCACTGGTCCCCACATAATAACCAGCCTTTTGTGGCCTTCATTGATATTGGTTCCCAAGTCATGATACTCCCCAGAGATCCCACTAAAGTTAAGGAAGGAACTCTGAGGAGTTCTCTGGGGAGTTACAGGACATAAACTGAAGGCAAACAAGTCTACTTTACCCAATCGTTGGCCCCTTCCTAGTCTGGAAAGTTGGATAAGTCATTTCACTATTGAGTAGCACAGTTTCCTCATCTATAAAATATGGATGATCATAATGCCTGCTCTACGTACGTCATAGGGGTGTTACAATAGCTACGTGAAAGTGCTTTATACCCTGGGAAATAATCCACAACTGGGAGGTATGACTGGGTGATCCCCTGGGCGGGTTCCCACGTTTTAGGTATTTCAGACAAACTACATGAGTCACAGCATCTAAGACAGTTTTATTGGTTCCTGGATATGCCTCACACTTCCATGCCTGTGGACAATAAAGACTTTACTTAGCGTTACCCTCACCAATTTGTTGACAGCTGGCTGATGGATTCTATGGAATTTTATGATCTGTACATGAAGGGTTTGGTGTTGGCTCCAGTGAGAGCCAGCAATTTAGCCACTTAGCCCAATGGAAGATAGGAAAATGCCAGTAAGTACCCATTAATTGGCAGCAGTGAGCTTCTTGAGGGTAGAAGCTGTGTTTTATTCAACCTTTTAGTCCCGTCATATGGTCCAGTGCTTGGCACATTGCGGGTACTAAATAAGCATTTATTGCATGGATA
>NW_007732348.1:210673-212135 GCF_000696425.1 Galeopterus variegatus | reverse complement strand
TGTAATTTAAGTTTTTTGACAATTGAAAAGTATTTTTTTTCTTTGCTAACACAAACTGATGCAGAAAAGTATTTCTATTGGATATTTTATTAGGTGTAAGAGGAAAGCCAATAAAAGATGTGCTTTTACACGCCTATATTTACGTAAGTACTCATACATTTGTAAGTTATTAATCATTGCTCTTAACACACAAGGGAATTTTCACAATTTAGGAATGTGCTAGTCAAAAAATGAAAAGCAGAAATGCAAAGTAGAGGGTTTGTTTTTCCCACGAAAAAAAAACCAAAGAAATGTGGGAGAACCTTTCAGTGGACTGGGGTCTGACTATAAGGAACAAGCCAACACTCTCCGAACCCCACAGCTGGCAGGCAGGAGGCTTTCCTGAGCAAGGTGACAGATCTGCTTCTCTTCCAGGAATCATTCATGAGAAGAGCAGCAGGATCTTTGAATTGCTTTTGCAGAAACCAGCAGTATATTTACACGTGGCACCTTCTCCTTCCAACAGTTTTAAGTAGTCGAATCTTTCTTCACCAAAACTTCAATCAAGCTTTTCTTCATCGATTTTAATAAAAATGGGAAAATGTGGTCTTTTGCAGTGAAAATGCTTGACTACATGCAAACTTCTTTTTGTGAAGATGGCATCACACAGTGTGAAAAGAAATAGAAAAAATAATCCATAAATTCTGTATTCAAGGTGTGGGG
Source organism: Galeopterus variegatus (assembly GCF_000696425.1). Lineage (NCBI taxonomy): Eukaryota > Metazoa > Chordata > Mammalia > Dermoptera > Cynocephalidae > Galeopterus > Galeopterus variegatus. Next base: position 211,433 of record NW_007732348.1, on the reverse strand, counting down.
GGGAAATTGTGTAGATTTTATTGTGCCTGCTGTTCTGACGCATCCATGGTGGAGCAGTGATGAGTCTGTATGGCCATAGGGTCTCTTCCACAGGTGCACATCAGATCATATCAGTTCTTTCCTGTGCTCTCAGAAAAACACTAACAAGGTCTTTCCGAGGTATGGAAACAGGAAACCCAATGTCTGCTGGGTATGGGCTGTGAGCTGGAGCACTGGGCCCCAACGCTGTGTGTAGGAACAGTCTCAGGGAGGGCAAGCAGAGCTGCCAGGCTTTCCTCAGGATGTTAGCAGAGCACGCCACAGCGTCTGCCCCATCCAGCTGCCTCTTGCAGAGTGCCACCAGGGGCATTCCTGGACTCCAACCTGTAAATAGTGCCAAACTCAAAGGACTGGCACAGCTGAAGCTNCGTCATATGGTCCAGTGCTTGGCACATTGCGGGTACTAAATAAGCATTTATTGCATGGATATATTTCGGAAGGGATAAGGTGGTTCCTTGCTTCCTGGAATTACCTATCTCCATAACCATTATTTGCCTTGTTTTTGTATTGTATTTTTTGCTTGTTTGCTTGTTTTGGTCACATGAGGTCAATATTTTATTTCATACTTATTGAAGAAAAGGCATCATATGAATTTAAATTGAAAACACACACAGAGTACTTATATCAGGTTCATAATTCAAATGCCCAATCATTGCTTTTCTACATAAACAAATTAAAAGGCCAGCTTTCATTCACAGCAGTTCTTCCGAATGTTTTCAGA
>NW_007732348.1:206137-208876 GCF_000696425.1 Galeopterus variegatus | reverse complement strand
GCCCACCCCAGAACTGACAATGCACAAATACTTTATTTCGAAACATCTTTAGATGAAAAAATTCAGCCCATTCCAGTGACCTAAGTAGGAAGAAGATTTGGTTTCATTTGGGTTTGGTTTTGTTTTATGGGTTTCTTTTTTTCTTGTTTCACCAAAAGAAAAATGAAGCATGCAAAAAGTTCAGCGATTCCCACAATAAAACATAGCAAGACAGTGGCGTCCAAAGCCAGTGCTAATGACTCACTTTTAGTTCTCCTTTTCCAATGATTTTTTCTTCTGCCTGCTTCCTGGCATCTGTGGCCAGCACTGCCCATGACCTACTAATGCTGTCAAAAATGACTGAGGAAAAATGACGTCTTGGTCCTTGCTTTATTTGGGAAGAGGACGCTGCTGAGAGCATTCCTTTCCAAGTAGCTATATCCTTGTCAGCAGGGCTTGTTTAATTGCCACCTCAAAAAGCTCCACAAGGACTTGGCTGAAGATTCTTTGGTAAGGAACTTGGAGGCTTATAGATGAAAAAAGCTTTGCAAATAGAAATGTATCAGTCCTTTCTCCCTCTCCTGTCTTCCCTCTCCCATTTCTTTAGTGTATTACCAGATCTTACAGCCCCAAAAGACAATTCAGCACTTAACCAGGGGCAGGCCGGTTAGCTCAGTTAGTTAGAGTGCAGCCTTATAACACCATGGTCACGAGTTCGGATCCCCATACCCACCAGCCACCAAAAAAACAAAAACAAAACAAAACAAAAAACCCCACTTAACCAGGTGTTTGTCACTGCCTTAAAGTGAGTTGGCAGAGGTGATTGGGACTAGAAGGGGAAGAGGGAAGGTCTGAAGAAAACGAAAAAACACCACTGAGTCACTGAAAAACATTATCTCATTTAAATCCACACAACACCCCCATGTTAAAAGCCAGGAAAACAGGTGCAAAGAGATGAACTTGCCCAAGGTCACTCACATCCCTCGGATTTAAAGCCAGTGCCCTCAGTCACTCTGTCCCCTTCCCCAGTAAAAGCCGAGCCTTCCCATGAACTCAGCCCCCTCCTATCTTCATGGTGACTGCTCCGTTTCTTATTCCCTCCGTGCATTTCCTCCCTTTCCCTCCACGGGGCCCCTCCCATTAGTGTTCAGAGATGCTCTGGTAGCTCCTCCTGTAAAAATAAACCATAACCCCCTCCCGCGCCTCTCCCCGCACACGCTCTCTGCTCCTCTCCAGCCACGCTGCCTCAGAGACCTGCCTCTGCGTGGTGCTTCCACGGCCGCAGCTGCTTCTCGGTCTCATGCTCTCCCTCTGGCTCCAGCTCCTCTGCTGTGTTCACTGTGCTTGCTTCTCCACGTCCTTTCCTCTTCCCTTTACAACTCACCTGATTTGCACTGGGTTATCTGCAGCTACCTGACACAGCTTAGTGCTTTGGAGGGATCTGACTGCATCCTGGACTCTGGGCTTGTCTGGGCTCTAAACACAATGCTCAGCTAATCATAGTATCACATTCCCTAGTTACAGCTATAACCAGTAGAGGGTGGACACATGACTCCGCTGGAGCCAATAAGACATGGGGAAAGCTCAGCTGGTTGTCTGGGGGAAAGAAACTTTCTCACTTTTCTGAGCACAGCTAAAGTGATCACCTCTCTCTCCTCCAGATTTGAATGAGAAAGTATCAGCCTTGAGAGTTGTTGACAGCCAACTTGGGTGGCGGGTCGGGGAAGGAGGAGCCGTAGGATGAAGCTGACACTCAAGAAAGCAGAGTGGAGGGACAAAGGGATTCTAGGTGCCTGTGACATTGTTGAAACACTGAATCAAACCATCCCTGAAACTCACCCTACCTCTGAGCTTCCTGCTATGTGAGTTAATAAATCTTCATGACTGTTGAAGGCCCTTTGAGTCAAGTCTTTAGTTACTTGGAACAAAACAAATTCTGATAAACCTACGTCAAAATTGTTCTTGCTTGGTTAATGAGTGACCTCTGTTTAGCTAAATACAATGATCTCTTCCCAGTTTAATCTTCTCAGCAGCATTTGACAAAGTACCACTTAGTCCTTGACATAATCTCTTAGCTTGGCTTCCATTTGCTCCTCAATAGTCTCTTATTCAGTCTCCTTTACCAGCTTTTTTCCCTCCATCTAATCCCTAAATATTGGAGTTTCTCAGGGACTAGCCACAGCATGCTTCAATTCTCACTTGACACCTTCTCCCTAGGCAATGCTTTCTATTTCCGTTTTTAAATCCCTCAATTTAGCAGACTCTCCAATTTATAGTCTTCAATCTAAACCTTGTTTCTGAGCTGCAGCTGCTGTTGTGACATCTTTTCTTGGATGTCTCACAGGCAAACCTAACTCATTATATTAGAATGTCAGCTTCATGGGGGCAGGGACCATAGCTGTCCTGCTCACTACTGTGCCACCCATCTCCAGCATCATGCCTGACACGGAGAAAGCTGTCCATGAAATTTTTTAATAAATGAATGAGGGATAGATGAATAAATGCATAAATTACATAACAGTGCCCTTTGGTTGAAACTAGTTTAAATTAAAAAGAGGAATATAATATAAGTCAACTGGGGTGTCTCAATTGGACTTGAGAACAGGAATGTGGTTGGACCTCAAGGCCATTTGGAATTTTGGCTTCAAATGCTGTCAGGACTCTCTTCAACTCTTTTTTTTTTTTCCCCCCTTTTTGTTTTTTTTCATGTCCGGCAACGGATCACAACCCTCAGTGTCGCACCCGTACCGGACCGGGACC
>NW_007732348.1:197381-199083 GCF_000696425.1 Galeopterus variegatus | reverse complement strand
ACCTCGCTCAGCCAGTGAGCGGGAACCGGTCTGTACGTGGGATCCGAACCCTCGGGGGGAGCGCCGCCGCGCTCCCAAGCGGTGCACTGCTACAGTGCGCCACCGGGCCGGCCCGAAAATAAAGTATTATTGGAACACTGCCATGGCCATTCTAGAAATGCTTTTGTGCTACAATGGTACAAAAAGAGATGAGTAGCTGTGACAAAGACCACATGGCCCAAAAGCCTACCTGGGCCTATAAGAAAAAGCTGCCAACCCCTGGCAGCTCTGCTTGCCTGAAATACAGACCAAGAATAAGGGTTTCTGACACTGCAAATTCAATTCCTTCCTTCCTTCCTTTCCTTTTCTTTTCTTTTCTTTTTCTTTCTTTCTTTCTTTCTTTCTTTCTTTCTTTCTTTCTTTNTTTCTCTACTTTTTACTCCAAATCTGCCAACAATAGAGAGAAGTCCAGCATTCTTATACACTCCTCCCAAATTTTAAGTTTGGGAACTCTAGGTGTCCTAGTCTAGGTAGGTTCTGGCTCACAGTGCCCTTCCTTGTGACCTTTCCATCTCAGCCACAGTTAGAGAACAAAATCCTAATCCCCAAAGTCTGAGCTGGGGATGAGGAGTCAATGACTTCCCAAAAGTCATAAATGCCCTTTAATCCATTCATTTATCCACTCCAAAATCATGTGTTGAATATGCGTATGTCCCAATTAGGGGATACAGGGGGAAAAGCCCCAATCCTGCTCTCAAGACAACAACAACAAGCCAACTAGCCATCAGTGCTATGATAGAAATATCCACAGGGTAGCGTGAAACACAAGTTGCTGGAGCCTAACCTGGGACCCAGCATTGGGAACCCAATCTGAGTCTTGCTGGGTGAGGTTGTAGGAATTCTTTATTCATTTACTGATTCAAAAAATCTTTGCTGAACCCGCATAACATGCCAGACTCTTATCTGGGCACTGAAGACTCAGTCATAAATGAAGTGGCCAAATTCACTGCTCTCATGCAGCTTGTATTCTTGTTGTGGTGGAGGGGGGACGGGGGTGTCGAGGATTGTGGGGAGAAGGCAGGGGACGCAGAGGAGACAATTATAAACCAATTAGGCAATATGCAAGCCCTTTATTCCATGTGTTTTATTGGGTGTCTAATTTGTGTCAGGCTGTGTGTTAGGTGCTGGGTTATAAAGAGAAATGAGACACAGCCCCTCCCTGGGGGTAGGAACAGAAGGAAGAGCCTGTAGGAAGGCTAGTGGAAAGCATGGTGCTGTGCTGGGGGAAAATCAAGCCGTTCAGTGGAGCTGGAGCATAGGGTATGGTGATAGAGGGGGTCTTCCTCTTTCCGTCATGAAACATCCCTTCAGCAACCTGGAGCAAAGGATTCTTCCTGGAAACTTCACATGAACCCTATCAAAGTATTTACTGATGTCCACGTTTAAGAACACACTGTAGGAACTGGATGTCTACAAAATAACATCAGCCAGCTGCCCCTCTCTTTCCAAATTGCTGAACTGAGGATATGTGGATTTGGTATCTGTTGGTAGCATGGAACAGGGGTTGGCCGCCTACAGCCCAAGGGCCACCACCTATTTGGAAAATAAAGTATTATTTTATTTTTTATTTATTTTTTTCCTTTTTGTCTTTTTTTCGTGTCCGGCAACGGATCGCAACCCTCGGTGTTGTGCCCACACCTCGCTCAGCCAGTGAGCGGGAACC
>NW_007732348.1:190947-196189 GCF_000696425.1 Galeopterus variegatus | reverse complement strand
TCCCTCCTTTCTTCCTCCCTTCCTTCCTTTCTTTCTCCTCCTCTCTCTCTCTCTCTCTCTCTCCTCCTCTCTCTCTCTCTCTCGCTTCCTTCTTTCTTGCTTGCTTTCTTACCCAGCCCTCACTCTCAGAAACTGGTGTGAATAAAAACAAGTGCTGGATGCATAAGTGTCAAAGTGAGTCTACAACTGGGATCCGCCTTGTGAGGTGAAGTTAAGGAACTAATTGGTTAATGTTTGCAAAATCCCAGGACATTGTTGAATAAAAGGCCCTATATAAGTTCAAAGTATTTGTAATTATTATGATTATTATTATAATTTATGAGATTTGCCGTAAATCTCTTATTAGTAGGATGAGGTCAACATTTTTAAAAAGAGGAAGCAGGACAGAGACTCTATATAAAGTGCTGTGGGCTCACTACTTCTAAGGACAAGAGCTAACTGAAGACAGGTGAGTGTAAAATGGAGGCGTGGAACTTACGTTTGGGCTTATTTAGGACGAAATATCCAGTGTATGGTGATCAATTGGTAATGATTGTGTCTCTGCTGCTGAGTAAATAAGAAAGGTTGGAATCAGAAGAAACTTAAAGATCTTGCAAGGAAATCCAAGTTTTAAAAGATATGTAGATGATGGAGTAAATTTTCCCCTGTTCATTACAATACTTATAAAAATTTAGATTTATTTTCATGAAGTATGCAGTTACTTTCAGATTTGTGAGCATGTTCAAACAAAGAAAGAGAGAACAGAAATATGTGCTCATTTAACCATAGCTGTAATAGGCCAAATGGGATGTCTTCATTGTTGATTCAAAGCCAAAGGACTAAGGTGTATTTTGCCAGATGGTAAATCTCCTTCCTACCCTCATGCTCGGTCTTGTTAATCTTACATTAACCTGCACCCCTTGAGTGACAGTTCTACAAGAGAGTCTTATTTTCTTTGGAAGCTGTGAAAAAACAAAAGCCAACATGTCTTGTAGCTTAAGTCTTGGCTAACAGAATAAAAAGATAGACAAGCTTCAGGAGTGTAGGGGTGGAACAGAGAGGCCAAGGTCTTTGATTCGATCTTTGTCCAGAATACATTATTCCAGAAGAGCCTTCCTGGAGTCCTCAACACTGGGAAACCCAACTGGGCAGAGTGAAGAAAGCAATGCAGAGGCCGCTCTGAGAAAGAATTTGCCTGCAGGGAGGGAAGAGAAACCATCAGACTTCGAGCTCTTCTAGCCTGGTAATCCAAATTAAGTAAATATGAGGGTACTTCAAAAAGTTTGTGGAAAAATATAATCGAAAAATAATAGGAACCTTTCCACGAATTTTTTAAAGTTCCCTTGTATATACCATGCTGCTCACAACCCAAATTTAGTAAATATGTATTTTCACGGATCATATGAAAATGAAGCTCTGCAAAAAGTGACAGTTTAGAACAAGCTGTCATGTTGCTGCCTTATATTTCCCTCTAAAAAGTTAGATTTTTCTTAAGAAAATGTGATCCTGGTGACAGAAGCATTTTATATCTGTGACTGTCATTGCTAATATTACTCGAAGTCTTGTTGTGCATAGCAGTCTGCAAAGCAATGGGCTGGGATGTTGCCATGTGGGTGAGGAAGGCAGGGAGGGGCAGAACAGCAAGGGGGCTATGACCAAGATGTGATGCTCCTGGGGGGGCCTATCAGCCCACAGGAGCAGGCAGACGCAGAGACGTGGCACCACAAAAACAAGGTGACAACACAGCTTGGACTGGGAGACCATACTTAACGCAGATGTGTAGAGGATCAGATGTGGGGGCCACGACAGGGCAGGGCCACCTTCATCTCTCAGCACATCAGGATGTTAAAACAGCACATTTCTGGGCTGGTTGGAGGACCCCAAGGACCTGTGATGCTATTGTTCAAGGTTAAGGTGATGATCAAGAGTATTCATGGAAAAGAAATGGGAGTCCTACGGTGAGAGAACTACAAAAAACCAAAGACCCCTATTTCTACCTTTTCCAGAAAAAATGTTGAGCTGAAATAGAAATGGTCAATTATGCCTTAGAATCAAAACAGTGCTTTGGGAATTATCAAGTACTGCGTGGAGAGAGTGGGTAGAGAAAGTTGTTCTCATCAAAGCCACCAGGAACTTGAATTAGCTGCCAAGGGATGCTCAGGTGGTCAGTTTCCAGGGTGGCCTGTTGCTCCAGCTGTTGGTGCCCCCTTGCTCTGTCACTGTTTTTCTCTCCAGGAAGGGAGAAGAGGGATGTCACTGTAGATGCTGTGCTTGGCATCATGACCAGTGTGCCGTCTTGGCCTGACGTTTTCACCATGGCTTCAGTGCAGGGAGCCACAGGGCATTAACAAATTAGTCATAGGCTCCTGGAGCACAAATTAGTCAAGGCTCCCAGTGACGACTCGACAATCCCTTCTAAACATACAGCACTGTTCAGCACCTGTAAAGCCAGCCACAAAGGTCGGGCTGCTTCATCATGCTGTGTCTATGGATGGAACACATTGTCTGTCGCTATAAGAAGTCCATTGTCACTTTTTGCTCTTCCCTGATGTAATTGAAAAAATTTACTTTGAAGCCTTGGTCTCAGGGGCAACCAGAAAGTAACTCTGTGTTCCTAAGTAATTGGCACATGTATTTACATAGACTTGTCACTGAAGTGCTTGCTCAACACAAATCCATGCTTGGAAAATGAGGTGTCGCTCATGCGGCAGTAAAAGCTAAGTCTTCCCACGTGGGTTTCCGAGAGGAAGGTTTTCTTTTTTGTTTTTTTTTCCTGGAAAGGCAGAAAAAAGAGTGACATGCCCTGGGTTTAGCATTGGAATGTGAGCAGTGATTTTTTCTGAAGGGCCCTTTCCGTAAAGCCAGAGAGAGGTCTCTGTAATGATACACTGTCATGAAACCACGAGCGGCTCCTGTACCTAAGCAGCTCTTTCTCCATTCTTTTTCCCTGGGGTTGATTGTCCTCTCATTCAGTGCTGTTCAAGGAGGTTCAAGAGGTGCTGTTGGGTAATTAAACCTGAGAGTTCATGCAGACCCAGCTAAAATTCCAAGTTCCTGTAGCTTTCTGGGTTGGGACTGAGCATAATATTTTCTGGGCAATTAAGTGAAATCAGACAGAAGATCTCAATGTTGTAGGGAAGAAAAACAAAAAGCATGGCCATGTCTGAAGGGCACACGCCCTCTCCATTTAAGAGGATGGAATTCAAATGACCTCCTTAATGTCTCTCCTGAGGTGCATTCTCTTCCTGGGTGTTTGGAAGAAACCGGCCATAAGAATAACCTTAAAACAGAAGAGGTGAGAAAAGGTCATGAGGTGCTGAGGGCCGTGTTCATACACACGCCCCTGCATGTAACGAGGGTAATGGACACAAAGAATGATTACGTTTTGTAATGATGAATATGCTAATTTCTTGATTTGATCATCACATACTGTACACAAGTATTGATAGTCAACGCTGTACCCCACAAATATGTATAATCAATTATGTTTCAATTAAAACAAAATAGGTCTCCAGGCTCAGCTGACAAGGGAGATGGGAAACACCCTGCAGAGAGGGGTTTGTGGGAGGTGGAGGCTTTGGGGGCAGGGGGACGACTCCTCTACATGCCTTGTGATCAGCTACAAACTATTGTGGACCGCACTTGGGTACTGGTTTGGTAGCTAGTGGGGGAACCAGGGCTGTGCATACACGTGAAAGGAAATGAGAGGACACTTGGGACGAGAAAGAAAGAGCTTGAGCCGGTTGTCCGTTCTCCAGTTTAGTGAGCACCTCGTGAGTTCAATCCTGGGACTCTGCGCATGACCCATCCTCATGCAGATTTGTCTTTGCTGATGAAAGTAGGCTGTTTCTCCATCCTCACTGGGCTCTGGCCCAGGTTTGTTCCTGCGCAGGAGTTTTACAGAGAGAGAATGGGGAACATGGCTCCGAGCAGCCACGGGTGTCTGGGATCCCAGGCTGGGAGTTAGAATAGTGGGAAATGTCTTGCAACCCTTCCTCCACCCAAAGCAAACACTCAGTACGTGTTCCAAGGCCCTGAGGAAAGTCTGACCTTTCCTCTAACCTGAAGAAAATAGAACCCAAATTCAGAGAGCTCACTAATACAAAATTCTCCTTTTTGTGTTATCTTTTGATAATGAATAGGCTCTTGGGATAAGGCACATGCAACAAAAATTTGCTTTTCAGAGTCTGGAGTCAGGTCACCGTGTTTCTCAGTGTTAAGCCTCAAAGCATGTCGGCTTCTTGAAATAATTATTCGGTAACTGGATGGTATGTTGAGTCCTGTGGGCTGAGCAGGAGTCTTGCCATTTTTAAGCTACTTGGAAGGATTACTTCTGCTTTTTTCACTATGATCAAAATCATTCATTTTCTTAGTTCAGACAGAGGGACACTTGTTCCTTTCATCCCCTCCCCTTCCATAGAAATTACAACCACACTGACATTTCCACATTTTCAAGCTAATTTTTATTTTCAAAGCATTCCAGAAGCCGTAGAGCCAGATCATCGCTATGTCTGCACTGTGGCTGCTTCTGGGCCTCCTTGCCCTGATTGGTGAGTGTGGTTCGTTTTTTCCAAATGACCTTGGAGAAGTAAAGGATAAAATAGGAACATAATGGTACTTCTGATACTTGAAACTGCAATAGAAAACATTATTTTTCTCCTAAGCTGTCGGGTAAACGCTGGAGTTAGTAACAGCCACTGACAAGCAGCCTCTTCCAGGATCCCACAAAAGGATGGGGCTCTCCAGAATGCAGGGTGGGCTTAAAACAGCATTACCAGAGGCTAGACTTTAAATGTACGCCATTAATAACTGCTCATTATTCCATTATAGAAACTTTTTCACCAAAAGTATTTATTAAATTTATTTATACACCATAAGCAAGTATTTCCATAGAAGGATTGATGTGGTTGCTGTAATAAGACTAATGTAATTCAAACAGAAAACCAGTATCAAGGGTATTGAGTTGTGACTAAGCTACCTGCTGGGGCTGACATAGTCGCTGTGATTGAACTTCGGCTTTGGTCTTGAGGTTCCTTGCAGCTGGGACAAAGAGGGAAAGAACTTGGTTTTTGTAAATGAAAGGAGGAAACATAGTTCCTCAGGAGAAGCAAAACTTTTCCTGGCTGTAAATTCAAAAAATTTCTCAGATAGAGTCTTATATCCATTTGTTTACTAACTGACTCATGCATTCAGCAAATGTCTAAAAAAGAGGGAGCCCCCATGCAGAGACCTGGCCCTCTGCCTCACCTGCATGTGCACCACT
>NW_007732348.1:188926-190196 GCF_000696425.1 Galeopterus variegatus | reverse complement strand
ATAGTTCCTCAGGAGAAGCAAAACTTTTCCTGGCTGTAAATTCAAAAAATTTCTCAGATAGAGTCTTATATCCATTTGTTTACTAACTGACTCATGCATTCAGCAAATGTCTAAAAAAGAGGGAGCCCCCATGCAGAGACCTGGCCCTCTGCCTCACCTGCATGTGCACCACTCTTTGCAGCCTCAGGTGCCCACCTAGAAGTGAATCTGAGAGAAGGTGAAGCCAGCCCTAAGCCCTGTTTACAAACAGCGTTTTTACCTTAGGTCTGGGTTGAGATCCCAGGGAGACCCAGGCTTTATATGTGTTTCTCCAGAGCAAACATAAAGATCTCACCAGAGCAACAAGTTAGGAGTATTTGAGGAAGTGCTGAGAGTTCATATGAGATGTAAGATGAGGANACACTGAGGGTTGCGATCCGTTGCCGGACACGGAAAAAGTCAAAAAGACAAAAAAAAATAAAAAATAAAAATAAAATAAAATAAAATAAATAAAAGTACATTGATTAAAAAAAAACAAAAAAAAGAACATGCCAGCATGTTTAATTTTTAGTGTATTCATAAAAGACCAGGGCTTATCATAGCCACGTTCTCTCACATTACTCACCACAAATTCTTAAAGCAGAAGTGCAAGGGCACTTCAAAAAGTTCATGGAAACATTCGTATTCTTCTAATTCTATTTTTCCATGAACTTTTTGAAGCACCCTCGTATTTACTTCAAAATATTTAGTACTTTCAAGTATCATAATGGTGAAACTCTTAGTAAGAAAATAGAACCTTAAAATGCATTTATGTCAACACACAGGACACAAATGATGATATGCAATAGATATATTTCCAAAGATCCGTAAATCACTACGATTTGATGATATAATCTACTTTAGTCAAAGAATAAAATAAGTCACAAAGAGTTATCTAATGAGAAGTTCTTACAGGCTGATAACGGTGAGATGATTCCCACAAGAGCAATTAATTTCCTGACCCTTGTAGGTATCTTGTTACTGGCTCACACGCCCTTCTCTTGGTGTGAGTTGTAAATATATCATAAATACTCAAGCACCTTCCTCCTGGTGTGAAGTAAAGAAATTCCCTCCTCTTCAGTGGCCTTTGTGGAATCTCAATGGTGTCTAAAGCCACTCCTCCCCTTCAGTGATGACTGGAATGGCAGTGTTGGGTAGAGAGAGTTGGAAAGAAGGAAAGGGAAGAAGCGGAAAGAGGGAGCCCCCATGCAGAGACCTGGCCCTCTGCCTCACCTGCATGTGCACCACTCTT
>NW_007732348.1:183072-187611 GCF_000696425.1 Galeopterus variegatus | reverse complement strand
CGGGCGCAACACTGAGGGTTGCGATCCGTTGCCGGTCACAAAAAAAGACAAAAAATAAAAATAAAAAAAATAAAAGAAAAAGAAGAGAAACACACACACACACACACACACATACACACAAAAGCAGCTTCTGTGATCATTAAAAATAAAAAAAATAAAAGACAAAGAAGAGAAACACACACACACACACACACACATACACACAAAAGCAGCTTCTGTGATCATCAGTCTCTAAAATGTAACTTTTAGTAGTATACTGTTGATTTAAATTTTAAAAGAGTTCATTGCAGAGTGAAGTTCTTGTTGTTACTGATTTTATTATAGTTATTTTTTTTAATGCCATTTCATCCATGGGCAGCAGGGCAATGAGAGCTATTCTAGTTCAGTGCCTTAGGTTGGACCTCTCCTGACTTGCAGGCTCATCTGAAAGCAGCAATTGGGGATGCTATGGAAACATCCGGACCCTGGACACTCCTGGAGCATCTTGTGGGATTGGAAAACGTCATGGGCTGAACTACTGTGGTAGTTATAATCTCCTCGTCCACTCTTGCCCTCTTGTCTCCTCTTTCTGGTTCCCACCGTGACCCACAGCCCCATGCTACTGGGTGCAGGAAAGAGCACTGGACACGGTGTCCAGAGACCTTGTCAGAGTCGTGGCTCTGCTTCTTGAGCAAGTCACTTTGCTCCCCTGAGCCTCTGTTGAAAGAAGCGTGGCAGTATTTACTTCACAGTGTTGTTGTAAACGCTGGTTGATACAGTGTGAATGAGAGTGCTTAAAAAGCCACAAAAGCGCTTAGCAGGTAAGGCTAGCCATGTAAATTAGTACCTGTTTTCATTTTGCCCAGCATTCTTGTTATTTCATAAAGGTTTACACTCACACGATTTCTTGGTGTCACTTAGAAGTGGAGAGGTGAAGAAACCTGTTGAGGGGAACTCGTCAAGGACTTACTGAAGGGTTTGGGAGAATTTCTCCTTCCAACAGTAGTGTGCCCGCCGTAGTGATGGAGAGGCACACTGGGTGACCCTGTCTGGATGCCTAGGCTGGAACCAGTGTCGCCTATGCCCATGGAATTGTCCTGAGTGGGCCAGAGCAGCCATGAGAGCCCAGCCGAGGGGCATTGGTGGCCACCAGATGCCTGCCTCAGGGGACGCTGACTAAAGCTCTCAGGAGGAGAGTCCTAATCTCAAGTCAGGGAATAGCCACTAGGGGTTTAAGACTCCGTCCTAAGTCACTACCCGGATCCTCGGAGAGTCCTTTCTCTCTCCCCTTGAGCTCCTGTTTCAGGAAGTCACACCAAGCCGCCTCTTTCCTCCTGTGTTTGCTTTAGGAGTTCGTGCTTCTGAAAGGCTGGCTGAAATAGACATGCCGAACCTGGTGAAATACCAACCTATAATGCGAGCCGTTGGCCAGAAGTACTGCATCGATCCTGCTGTCATTGCCGGTGTCTTGTCCAGGGAGTCTCAGGGTGGCAACATTCTGGTCAACGTGGGCAACTCAGGAGGTGGAATCGGGGTGGTGCAGGTAACTCTTCAGTGATTAACGTGACGTGTGGCCATTCTGCATGTAGCACAACTCCAAGGGGGCACCTTCACTTTTTTTTTTTCTGGGATTATGGCACAGTGCCACAAACCACAGAGGGAATGGTGCTCCTTGGAGTTGCATGGCTCTACCTGAGAGATGTGAAGAGCAACACTTCTGCTTCATTTTGAGCCACCTTTTCTTTTCAAAGTCAATAATGCTGTGTTTGCAGGTGTCACCCGTGGTACCCCATCTGGGTTTCCAGTAAGGCAGTGGTCCAGGAGAAAGGTCACAGGTTGCATCCTTGCTCTGCTATTTTGTAGCCATGTGACCTTGAAGAAGTTATTTAGTCTCACTGGGCTTCAGGTTCCCCACCTATAAAACGCCATTCTTATAGAATTATTATAAACATTCAATAACATAATGTGAAAAAGTATTTGGTACCTGGTAGATTCTTAACAAATATTAAATTCCTTTTTTTTTTTTTTTTTGGTCTTCTTTCTACACAATTTCTTAACAAATATTAAATTCCTTTTTTTTTTTTTTTTTGGTCTTCTTTCTACACAATTCTTAGTTCTGAAAATTGCGTTTGATTTTTGTGCTAATTCTGCCTGGTATCACTTGTCAATAGAGACTTCTAGGGAAGTGAAGTCATTAGCCCCACTGTTGCATTACCTCTGCACTGGGGAACGGCAAAGGCAAGACTGAGTTCCTCATTGCATCTCACACTGCTGTCGTCACTGAGGAAATGTGAGCAGTCATTTTTTTAAGCTTTTAGGAAAATTTATTCCTCAATGATCTCCGTAAATTGGCTTCTCATGACTACTTTGTACGACACTTTGTAAATTAAAAGTACTTGCAAATATTTTATCTTATTTTGATTTGAGGATCCATTCAATAATCTGATGAGTTGGGGTGGGGGGTACGTAATCGATCCTTGACACGTGAGGAAGTGGATTCACAAGGAGGGAGTGACTGCTACAAAGTCACGTGGCAGCTGGAAAATGCAGAACTGGGACCAAGAACATCATCTTCTGATGTTAGGGCTGGCCTCGTTTCTGCTGCTCCATTCTGCCTCCTTTGTAAAATCTGGTTCTTGGGTACCACGTTTTCTTTATTCATTTATCCAGCATGAAAATTTAGGTTCTTTCCACCTCTTGGCTACTGTGAATAGCTCTGCAACGACCATAGGAATGCTAATATCTCTTTGACATCCTGATTTCAATTCTTTTGTATAAATACCCAGAGGGGGGATTGCTGGATCATACGGTAGTTCTAATTTTAATCTTTTAAGGAACCACCATACTGTTTTCCATAGTGGTTCTATTTTGCACTCCCACCAACAGTGTACAAGCGTTCCAATTTCTCCACATCCTCACCAATACTTTTTGTCTTCTGTGTTTTCCACAATAGCCATTCTAACAGGTGTGAGTAGCTTTAATATTTAGTCCCCAAGGAGACTGAAGTTGGCATTGGCTCTGCCAAAAGAGGACAAAAAGAGAAGGGAGGAGAAAGAGCAGCACTGAGTGCATGATGCTGTGTCCCCCACCCACCTGGCTTACCTGGCTTACCTGGCTTACCTGGCTTTTCCTCTACCTCCCTCCCTCCAGGATTCTGGCTATGCCCCCACATCCTTGATCAGCGAGTCCCAGGTTTCCCAAGTGACTGAGGTTCTGACTACCAGAATCAAAGAAATCCAGACGAGGTTTCCAACCTGGACCCCTGACCAGTACCTGAGAGGTACGTGTAACACCATCGGTCAGTTATTTCACAGCACAGAATTAATAGAGACAAATGTAACACATTGTGCCAGATTTCCCAAAACCATAGTTGCTTCCTGATAGGGAATTAGGATAGAGAATCTAAGTTAACTGCTGAGTACTCTAAAGCCATGAGGGGCTGCTGGGCCAGCATTAACCTATCACATGAATTTCAGGTGGACTTTGTGCCTACAGTGGAGGTCCTGGCTNCAGTACCTGAGAGGTACGTGTAACACCATCGGTCAGTTATTTCACAGCACAGAATTAATAGGGACAAATGTAACACATTGTGCCAGATTTCCCAAAACCATAGTTGCTTCCTGATAGGGAATTAGGAAAGAGAATCTAAGTTAACTGCTGAGTACTCTAAAGCCATGAGGGGCTGCTGGGTCAGCATTAACCTATCACATGAATTTCAGGTGGACTTTGTGCCTACAGTGGAGGTCCTGGCTATGTCAGAAGCAGCCAGGACCTGAGCTGTGACTTCTGCAATGATGTCCTCGCACGAGCCAAATACCTCAAGAGACACGGCTTCTAACGCTTCAGGTGAAACCCAGGTCATTATCACTCATAAGACCTCAACTCTTCCACAGATAAAATAGCCAATGGGGCCTGTAACTGCAAATCTGAGTTTGACCTGAAGGTCATCAAAATAACATGAATCACATTAAAGGAAGAATCATTACCTGCATTTTGTGGTCTGGTGTGTGCCTGTGTGTGCATTCGTGTGAATTAAGGGCCTCTTTAAGGTATTTTTTTCCACAGATGCTAGCTATAATGTGGATTTCTAAGAAATAAGTCCTATACCACATTGAGTAGCGTTGCCAGGTTTAGCAACTAAAAGTACAGGAAGCCCTGTTTAAATTTGAATTACAGATAAACAACAAACAATTTTTTAGTATAAGTCCCATGCAATATTTGTAACACATTTATCACTAAAAAATTATTTGTTGTTTATTAAAATTTAAATTTATTACTGGCCATCCACCAAAACCAAAAAATAAAATAAAATAAAATAGAAATTTAACTGGGCTTCCTGTATTTTATCTGGTGACCCTATCATTGACATCTTTGATAAAAATCATAGTTTCGAATTTTAATTGAAAACTTTGTGATATTTTTATTTAATCCAATATATCCAAAATTTTATCATTTCAACATGTAATGAAAATAAAAACATTATTAATGAAATATTTTACTTTTTTTTTTATCATTTTCTATTTTCTTCCTTTCTTTTTTGGCAGCTGGCTGGTACAGGGA
>NW_007732348.1:180675-182273 GCF_000696425.1 Galeopterus variegatus | reverse complement strand
GTGAGCGGCCGGTCTGTATGTGGGATCCGAACCCTCGGCGGGAGCGTCGCCGCGCTCCCAAACGGCGCACTGTAGCAGTGCACCACCGGGCCGGCCCCTTTCTGTTTCTTTTTGATTAATAGAAATTATTTTTCTATTTGGCATGCTAACCCTGTATCATTTCTACGTTATGCAGATATTTTTCTCCAGTTTGTAACTTATTTTTTCACTTTTTTTTGCTATGTTTGATATAAACTTTAGATTTTGAAGCAATGTAAATTTACAGAAAAGTTGTAAGAATACAAGTAACTCATTTTTTTCTGAGCCATTTGAGAGTAAGTTGCCAACATAATGTGCCATTATCTTGGAATACTTTAGTGTATGCATTTTACAAACAGGGACGTTCTCCTACATAGCCACAATAGAAGCATCAAAATCAGGAAATTAACTCTGGTATCTTATTACGATCAAACCCTCAGACCCCACTCACATATCAACAGTTGTCCCAATAATGTTCTTTCTAGCAAAAGATCTAGTCCAGAATCATACAGTGCATTTAATTGTCATGTTCCTTTATCTTCCTTTTATTTGGAACCACTCTTCAGTCTCTTTTTGACTTTCATGATACTAAAACTGTTGAAGAGTGGCAATTCTTGGGGGCTTGGGGCACTCCAAACTTGCTCTTCCCCTTATGGTGGCAGCGAGGCCGCTATTTCTCTAACCGCTGCTGTGGTTGAGAGGTTGTTGGTGTTCAAGTCTATTGGGGAGCTGGGGTGAGAGCATGGAGCTCAGGCAAGTGAAGACACCACAAAACTCGCTGCTCTGCTGAGATTCAGGATTTTTTTCTTGAATAAACACTGCTCAGATTATTGCAAGCATTTAGTTAATTTCCAGAGTTTTGTAAAAGTTGATTTTGGCAATTTTTGCCAGTGTTCTCTTTGCTTTTATGGAGGAGCAGATTTTCAAAGGTCCTTACTTTGCCATTTTAGAAGTGCCTGTCTTGCTTGTTTTTAAACTTTATAGAAAGTGCTTTTTCTTGGACATGCTTTTTTACTGCACCGTACTTTATTAAGATTCATACATGTTATTGAGAGTAGCTGTATATAATTTATTTTTACTATGAATAGTTTTCTTTTTTATAAATATATCATCACTTATTTTACTATTTTCTTGTTGGTGAGTATTTGGGTTGTCTCTAGTTTCTTGTTTGTTTTGCTGTTATAAACAATGATCAGACGGACATTCTTGCACATGACTCCTGGTGGGCATACACTAAATTAAAATTCCTCCTGAGTATATACTTAAAAGTAAATGCCAGGTCATGGGTATGCAAATGTTCAATTTTACATGACAATGGCAAATTATTTTCCAGACAGTTATACCAGAAGTATATGAATTTCTACTAAACCTCAACCTCTCTGACAAGTGGTATTGTCTGACTTCTTAATTTTTGCAAATGGATTGGTGTAAAACACCATTGTGGTCTTGATTACTAGTGAGTTTGCGCATCTTTTCATATGTGCATCAGCCATTGTGTTTCCTCTTCTATGATCGCCTGTTTGTCTTTTTCCCATTTTTCTACTGAATTTTTTTGTCTTCAAAAAATTTTATGGGGGGCC
>NW_007732348.1:179026-180122 GCF_000696425.1 Galeopterus variegatus | reverse complement strand
AGGGTTGCGATCCATTGCCGGACATGGAAAAAAGACAAAAGACAAAAAAAAAAAAAAAAAATTTATGGGAGTTTTTTACTTATTTTTACTATGTATAATTTGGTAGTTATATGTGCTATAAATATCTTCTCTCTGCTCTCTCTCTCCCCCCATTTCTATTTTTCTTTCTTTTTAATTTCTGCTGGCTCACTCATGGTGGCTTCCCTTTTTGCATGCTTGATGACATATCGTTATGAAAATATATTTTCTTCAATTAAATTTGCAGAAATTCTGAAGACCAAAATTGTGGATATTTTTCTCCAGAGAAAATTCACCTTTGCTGCTTCTAGGAGCCAAAGGATCTATTAACTCGACGTATTTTATCTTCCTTAGAGGGCTGGACTTGGTATAGGGAGGCTTGAATTCAATTTTTCCACTAATCGATATTGGTACAAATCCTCTATCCCTTTCTCAGCCTTACAATGGCTGCTTGCTCTCGGAATAAACCTATTCTTCCTTTTTGAACCACCAACTGCTCCCACCTTTGGCTTTGATCACAGATAGTTTATGAGAGGTGAGCAATTGAGAGAGATACATCCCTGTCACTAATTTTTTTAAAAATTTCAAACCTAATCATTTTGTAGCTGGAGGTTTCCCTAGACTATCTAGTCCACTATACTGCCAGAGTGGAGTCCTCTTTTTCTCAAGATTCTTTATGTTAGAAGTCCAGTACATTTATTAGGGTGTGCCTCATTGCTGGCCATTTGGGATCAGCTTTTTCTAGGACACAATGTACCTTTCAATATGTATATTAAAGACTTCTCTTATTTCCAGAGACTTTTTAAAAAATTATAACTTTAAACGTTCTATTTCATTATTTTGAGTTTTCGCTTTAGAGATTCCAACCACGTGCATGCTGGATCTTTTCTGCTTGTCTCCCACATGATGTCATTTTCTCTCTAATTCTTTTTAACTGCTTCTTTATTTCCATTTCATTTTGCTCAATTTTCTCACTTTTTCCCTCCATGTCCCTTACTATGCCTTTCTCCTTGTACTCCTAATTTTGCTTTCATTTCTATGCTTTTTTTTTTTTTTTTTTTTTTTTTTTTTTTCCCCC
>NW_007732348.1:171408-178026 GCF_000696425.1 Galeopterus variegatus | reverse complement strand
TTTTTTTTTTTTTTTTTTTTTTTTTTGCTTTTTCTCCCACTCCATCCCTGTCTGTTGTCTAGCTATCTTTTCCTTGATCTCCTGCATTTTTTTTTTCCTTTTTTGTCTTTTTTCGTGACCGGTAACGGGATCGCAACCCTCGGTGTCGCGCCCGCATCATGCTCAACCAGTGAGCGGACCGGTCTCTATATGGGATCCGAACCCTCCCCAAGCGCCGCACTCTACCGAGTGCGCCACCGGGCCGGCCCTCTCCTGCATTTTTTATTTGTGCTTCTGCTTCATGTAACTATCTTCAGTGAGAGACAAAATATTGTTTCAATTTTTATTTGCTACATGCAGCAACATTTTTTAGTCATGTGTTCATTGTCACCTGTTTGTTTTTCCTGTTCCTTTTCTCCTTTTCTTTCTTTATTTTTTCTTTCTTTCATAGTCTCTCTGCGTACATCCTGTGCTACTTCCTTTTGGTTACTTGTCCTTGGAGAGGCTTAGTTTTTCCTGGACCAGTTATGTGCAGGTGGTGCATGTAGGGCTGGGGCATTTCAGACTGGCAGAAATTTTATTTTATTTTTATTTAGTTGTGATTTCATCCCAGACAATGGAGATAGTCAACTATAGGGATGTTCATACTGAAATCTTTCCTATTTCTTTCTCCTTGCTTCTCAGAACAGAGCTGAATCCAGTGAAGACTTTACTACCAGCCACACACCCCATTCTCACTCTTGCAAAGAAGAGAGTGGGGTCTTGCACCTCAGGATACAATCCTCAGCTTAGAGATGTGAACTTTCTGCCTATTTTTTTCTTTTTTTTTTGTCTTTTGTCTTTTTCCGTGTCCGGCAACAGATCGCAACCCTCAGTGTTGCCCCCGTACCGGACCGGTGACCGGCAACGGGACCGCAACCCTCGGTGTTGCTCCCGCGCCTCACTCAGCCAGTGAGCGGGAACCGGTCTGCATGTGGGATCCGAACCCTCGGGCGGGAGCGCCACCACGCTTCCCAAGAGGCGCACTTATCCAGTGTGCCACCGGGCCGGCCCGTATTTTTGAAATCATCACCTTAGTGTCCTCTCTCTGCCTTCTTTTATCTTCTCTGTGTCTTCATGTACCTTTTCTGTTTCTACTGATTTCGATGGCCCTTCCATTTCTTTTGTGATTCAGAGGCTGTATTAAAAGGGGGAGTTTGTTTTTCTGTTTTTTATTCTCCTTATGGCTTTTGGTTGATTTCCAAAAGGAAAAGGGAAAGGCTGACTTCATAGAGCCAAGTTCAAGCCAGAAGTAAAACTGCATTTTTGATAAGCTCCTTAAGTGATTCAGATGTCTATTGCAAATGAGAGCCCCTTTTATGAATGTGATCCAGGACAAGGCCACTTATGTTGGGGTCAGAAGCAGGGTGGAAGGGGAGTGGCTGGATGGCTTCACTGTGAGGTCAGCACAAAAGCAGAGTTTGGAGGGATGAGTGGCATTTGTGGGTGGGTGGATGAGGGGCATTCAAGGCAGATGAATGGTTTTGCAAAGGTTTAGAGGCTCCAAAGATCATGAGGCCAGGTGTGCTTAGGAGTGTGGGAGGTAACACTAAAAGCTGACTGGGATCAGATGAGGAAGGACTTGGTGTCAGATACTTAGTATTTGGAGCTGTACCTGGTGAGAGATAGGGAACTATTGATGATTTTTCTGTGTTTAGATTTTGGTGTATTGAGAGATGTTATTCTCAATAGATCTTAAAATTTTCAAAGGTCAAGGCTGCTTTGATACTCAATGGCAACGTCTCTTACCCTCTATTGTGGTAGAGACTAAAAGTTGCCCCTGACCCCTGGTCAATATCTGTTTTCCTTTTCTCCCATAGTGAACAAATTCTAAATTAACAGAATTTGTTCCATCATAACCTTTCCAGACATTTAGCTGCTATATGAAAACTGTGGAGATGACCCAACATGGACCACAAGGAAAAGGGCAGCCCCTAGGGCTGGCACAACAGTAAAGAGAAGGAGCCCGGCCCTAACACCACAGACCCCCATACCAGTGCTGGACTGCTTTTCCCCAGATTGATTCATGAGAGAGAGAGAAACTTCTGTTTTGTTGAATTGATGTTGTTTTGGGTCTCGTTACATTTGCCAAGCTCATATTCTAACAAAGAAAGTATTCCTTAACACGCTTTTGTATAATTGTCCTACACCCACTAGTACATTTTCCTTCTCCTGATGAATTCAAATGCGTTATTTGATTTTGGTGCCATAGAAACTTTGTGAGGCAAGTAGGGTACATGTTACTTCCACTTTGCAAAAGAGAAACCCAAGCAGAAAACTCAAGTGGCTGACATAGCGTCACATAGCTTGTGGGCAGCAAGATAAGAATGCATTCTTAGCACCAAGGCTTCCTGCTCTCCACCAGCCCTGAGCGCTCTCCACCTGGGCTGGGAAGGAGAGGGGCATGGGTTCTGTCTCCAGGGGAGAAGGTGAGTGGTCACAATCCACCTCTGGTCAGGACTCCTGGGTTTCCATCCTGACTCTGCCTCTGTTTATTGTGTGAACTTGTGCAGTAGCTTAGTCTTTTTGAGCTTCAGTTTCCCCATCTGTAAATAAGAGGTTGGGATGACTGATGCTCTGAATTTTCTACCAGGCCTAAACTTCTTTTAACATAATCATAGTGTTTCTGGGTCATTGCATTTACAATCTGTTTTGGCTGCACAGTGTTGTGAGGGTTTGCTCTTGTGGCATGTGCCACGCATCTTCAGTCCAGCTACAGATACATTGACGGAGAAATTCTAAGGATATTAGAGTGAGTTTAACAAAGTGTTGCCCTCTCGGAGCGAGAGAGTTGTGGGTTCAAATTTGACCTTTTGGAAGTTACTCCATCTCTCTGCTTGAATTTTCCCATCTGTACAGTAAGGATTAAATGAAATGGTCTATGTAAAGTACTCAGTACAGCCTCTGACACAGGGTAGGAACTTAACAGATTATAAAAATAAGGATTATTATAAAAGATAGGTGTGGATTCTTTTAGCCCCCTGGTAACAAGAGGTCAAGACCGTATGTGCTGAAGCTCACATGTACTCAGAGAGAAGCTCCATCTGAGGAAGCCAGAGCCAGGGCTCTTTGGGAGAAATGGGATATTCTTTGGCTGTCATTTTAATGAAATTGGTGTGATTTCCCAAGGCTCCATTCACTGGGACTCCAGGCAAAGCTCTCCCTTAGGCTTCATGGCTGGCTGAAAATCAACACAGCCATGTTAAACAACTTTTCATACGCTTCCTCCTCCCCTTTCCCTTTTCTGCTCCAGGAACTGGTCAGCGAAATTCCTCTCCTGGGAAGAGACAAACATGACCGTTATCATCAAAGGAACACCTTGTGGGCTGTGGTAGCCAGCTTTGGGCTGAAACACTTTGCACTGATATAGTGGTGACACTAATTAGAAGCCTATGCCCTAACCGATCGAATGTTAGCGGACCACAAGGGCTGTGTCACCTTGCATATCACTGATTTTGAAATTGCCCATGACTCTGCCAGAACCCTGAAAGGCTTATAAACCCCTGCTTTCCTTTGTTCAGGGGAGCTGATTGTGCGGAATAAAGCTTCTTGGCTGAAATGGCGCCTGGCCTGGGTCTCACCAAACCTAACACTCCCTGAACATGGGTTGAATGCCGTCCCACAGACATCATTACCTGGGAAGAAACTAAAGAGTGGGGCTTGGGGTGCCATTGTTTCCTGATATAAGAGCTTAGGGAAAAAACAAAATTAGTCTAGAAAAAATAAACAAAACCATTCTTGCTGGTGCTTGTATGGTTTTATTTTCATGTTCTGAGAAGAAATAGAAAACCCTAAGGTCGTATGTGTCACAGAGCAACACCCTGGGCAGGCCATCCTGCCCTTGGGAAGCCTGTTTTTCAGGGAGATCTCCCAGCTTTCGTCCAACATTAGTACCACTCAGACCACAGCGGTGGCTTCCTTCTCCTGGGGAGAGGGGTGAACCCCGCACTCCTGCAGGGAAGCCTCGCATTGTTCCCCGGGAAAGACTGCCTCTCCCATTCCCCCACTTCACTTGTGGGCACACGACTCATCGCTTGTTAATTCGTTTGCCTCAAACCACAGTCGTCCAGGACTCTGGAATTACGTGATCTCATCCTGGGAAAAACACTGTTTGTGTGGTCTCAGGGGGTCTGCTGCTGCCTTCCTTGACGAAGCTGCATCAGCACATCTTATGTGAAACATCCCAAGAGAGAAAACTGTTTACAGCTCTCCGTAGAGCCTGATGTTGCCACACTGATGACAGCACACCGGGTAAACAGACTAGCAGTTGCTTCTGTCATCGTCCCCTCGAAGCTCAGCAGAATGAAAACACTGTGCTGGGAACACACAAGCAGTTTTAAAAAGGCTTTTGTTCCTCTGACTCTCTCCTTGGCTCCCATGGGAAACAGTTACAGTCCATGAAACAGACTAGCAGTTGCTTCTGTCATCGTCCCCTCGAAGCTCAGCAGAATGAAAACACTGTGCTGGGAACACACAAGCAGTTTTTAAAAGGCTTTTGTTCCTCTGACTCTCTCCTTGGCTCCCATGGGAAACAGTTACAGTCCATGATATTTTATTGATTATTAAGCTAAGCCGACAAGTCCTCCTCAAGTGTCTTCTTCCCGTGGGTGACGCATTGTCCTGGTGTCTCCACCAGGGCCTACCCTGCCCCATCAAATGTACCCCTCCGGCTGCTGTCTTCCCTGTGCCACGTCCCTGCTTTATCACCAACCTAAGAGCTGGGGAAATAGCCAGGGGGGCAGCAAGAAGAAGCTTTAAACAGACCAATGTGCTGTTACAAGTCGCAGTTGCCTTGTTTATAAACTAAAAATAAAACTACCTCGGAGCAGTCTCATTAAGTTAAAACACTTTTAGGCCTGCAGTTGAGGAAAATGCTCAGGTTACCTCAGATGATGGTGATTTGTTGTAGATTCATAAGGGAAATGAGTGAGAAAGCCCAGGAAGCCTCCGCAGTAGAGGGGAGTGGGTGGCAGGAGGAACTAGAATGTTCTTCAGGGGACCCTCTAGTGGCCCAGGAGCAGCTCTTGGTGGTCTGTCTGTCTCGGGACTCAGTCACCCTCCATCCCTGCACTGGCAACTACTGTTTGCAACAGCCAGCTGACTTTCCCGTCTGCTCACGCACAGCTCCTCCTGCGTCCTGACTTCTGCTCGCTGCCCTCTCTCCATGGGTCTGTCTGCTTCTGGCTACTCTGTTGTATGAAGCGTCCTCAAAAAGTCCGTAGAGAGATTCGTGTCACCTTTAATTCTATTGTTCCTCTAACTTTTGAAGCATCCTCACATATGTCCCTCTCTGTGTCTAACATTCCACCCCTCCCACCAGAGATTCATGGATTACTCTCCAGCACTAGCACCCAGAGAGTTTTCCAAATGTGCCTTTCCCTGTCCCATGTAAATTGTTCTTTAGGATTTATCAGGGGGTAGAAATGACACCTTTATATGTTTATCGAACTTGGATTTCTCCATGTGCTTCTCACCTCACTTCCAGTCCACAAGCATTTGCAAAGCACCTGTGCTATGCCAAGTACTATGCCCAGAAGATGGGTATGACAGGACACAAATCAACAGCCTACTGGTGAAACCACCTAGAAAACAGAATTGATATACGGTGGTGTATTAGTTTTCTAGGGCTGCTACAAATGATCACAAACTGGGTGGTTTAAAACAACCGGAATTTATTCTCTCACAGTTTTGGAGGCTTGAAGTCAAAGATCAAAATGTCAGAGGGACCACCCTCCTGAAGGCTCCCGGGAAGGGTTGTTCCTTGCCTCTTCCTAGCTTCTGGTGGTTGTTGGCAATCCTTGGTGTTCCTTAGTTTGCAGACACATCAGTCCCACCTCTGCCTCCATCATTACATGGCCTTCTCTGTGTGTCCTCCTGTGTCTTCACATGGCCTTTGAGGATGCCAGTCATTGGATCCAAGACCCACCCTAATCCAGTATGACTTCATCTTTATTACGTCTGTAAGGACCCTATTTCCAAAAAGGCCACATTCATTCACAGGTTCCTGGTGGACAAGAATTTTGGGATGACCCTATCCAACCCAGCATGGTGGTAAGGACTATGCTGGTGGGTGGAGGCAGAGAGTGCACTGAGGAAGACACGTCCTCTCCTCCTCCCCAAATGATGGCTACTTACCAGCCTGATCTAGTCATAGAAAGTCGAGCAGGACCAAGCAGCATAGGAGGAGCAATAATAATAATAATGAGGACTTACTGTTGGTTTAAGGATGGGTATATACGATAGGAGCTTTATACAGGATATTGACTTTAATTCTCACAAAAATACTATAAAGAGATCATAGTATTCCGATTTTGCAAATTAGGAAACAGATGCCCAGAGAGGTTAAATTAGCTGTTCAAGGTCAAATGGCCAGTTAAGGGCAGAGCAGGCTTTGAATTGAGGTCCAAGACTTTAAGCACTCACAGATACTCCAAGGGAGCCTGGAGCTGACATGACGTACCCCCCAATATCTCATCCGTAGATATGTAAAACCTATGTGAGGCCATTCCTTTGCCTTAGGGCATCAAAGGCTTATGTTAAGAGGCATCATTTAGAAATGTCCTAATGTCTAATATGTTAGCCACTAGCCACATGTGGCTA
>NW_007732348.1:163874-171087 GCF_000696425.1 Galeopterus variegatus | reverse complement strand
AAAAAGAAGATTGTAAAATATCCCAACTTTTATATTGATTACATATATTATTTTGGATATATTGGGTTAAATAAAACATAGTATTAAAATTATCTCACCTTTTTCAGTGTGGCTAATAGAAAATTTAAATGGGTAGCTCACATTATATTTCTTTTGGACAGCGCTGGTCTAGAAAGTTTCTGAACATAGAACACCAAACATGTATATTTTCCACTGGGCCTGGGGGGCGGGTGTTTTGGAGGAAATGGACAGGTGCTGGGCAGTGTCAAAATTAAGGTGGGCCTAGGTAGCACTGAAGAGGGGTCTTTGTACAACCAGGTGGCAAGTGAGAACATTGATGCCTGGCTATTGGAAATGACAAAATAAATCATGGAATCTTGGAATTTCAGGATTAAGGAATGCCTTGTGAATTATCTGATCCAATAAATGATGGAAAGGAAATGCCTTGTACTCAGAATCTGAATGGTTGGATTCTGTTGTCAGCTTCATCGTTTATTAGATAGCAGGTCTTGGGCAAACCACTGAATATCTTTCCTTGTATGCCTACGTGGGAGATAAAACCTGCTTGGCCTTTCTTGAAGGGTTATTTTAACTTATTCAAAAGCCCATTTAAAATTCCAAAGCACTGTACAAATATGATACTAAATACATGTTGCATACTTTGCAATCCTGGCTCAGTCCAGTTCTACAGAGAGCTGTTGATAATTGTCAAAGTGGGTAATTAATTGATGGATAATTTTACATTGAACATATTAGTGTGTTTGTGTCTATACAGAGAAGAAAGAGGAAGCAAGGATAAAGAAATCTTGTAGCTCCCATTTTCTTCTATTTTTATTATTTTTCCTATTGTTATTATAACCTCCTAAGGGGAAATCTGGGATAAGAGTTCTGGACCCTGACAAACTTAATTAAATCAGGCTGAGATGAATAAAATAGAACCGAACAAGCTACCTATTCTGCCCAAGTAGACACCTTCCCTGGTTGACTCTTTTCAGAGGCAAGGCAGTGCAGTGCTGCTCTCTGTTGTCACTGGTGTGTCATGACCTGACAGGGCCATTTCCCCATTCATCCCGAACAGTCAGCCCTCTGGCCCCAGGACTGTCAGGAGCCAAGAGAAGCTGGGAACACACCTGAGGCATTCTCGCCCCTGTGCCACACCTCAGAAAAACCTGCTGTGGCCGGCCCGGTGGCGCACTGCTACAGTGTGCCGCTTGGGAGCGCGGTGGCGCTCCCGCCGAGGGTTCGGATCCCACATACAGACCGGTTCCTGCTCACTGGCTGAGCGAGGTGCGGGAGCAACACCGAGGGTTGTGATCCCGTTGCCAGTCCCGGTCTGGTACGGGCGCGACACTGAGGGTTGCGATCTGTTGCCGGACACGAAAAAAGACAAAAAGGAAAAAAAAAAAGAAAAACCTGCTGAGCTTGGGTCAGGTCTGGAGGGTAACTACTGACTGCTGTGATAGCCCCTCTCCCTGGCTTGTTGCTGGGCTGGGCCCGCAGGGAGGCCAACATTTTCCCTGGCCTCTCTTGTCCCTGTAAACGTCTGGAACTGAAACTCAGCGTCTATCCCTTTAACACTCAGTTTAACCCTAAGAAGTGTGAACACCTGTAAATAGCCCTGACTATCCCACCATTTCGGTCACCAAGGGGCCGGAATTCTGGAAGATGCCCTTGCAGTTCACACAAAACCCCAGGGGCCCAGGGTTGTCTAAAGGGAAGTCCTACATAGCAGTCACTGTGGGACCAGCCTTGGCTAAACCTGAGAGAACAAACAGGATTCTTTAAGATCCTAAAGAATTTTAGAACAGTGTTTTTTTCCGACAATCAAACTATTACAAGTTCCTTGTAGAACACTTGAAAGTTACTGAAAGTTACTGTGATTATACCCCCATTAGGTACTAGCATTTTGTTTTATGTGTGCAATTTTCTTTCTTTCTCTTTTCTCTTTTTTTTGTAGATGATTATCAAAAGACTGGGACCCAGACTGCAGTATGTTAGGACTCCTATTTTTAAAAACGAGAAAAAGGCAAACAACCTAGTGAAAAATGTCAAAGGACAGTTCAGAGAAGGTGAGATGGGAGTGGCCAATGGGTGTGGATGAAAAGACACCAACCCCGATCAGGAAAATGAGACTGTTCCCCCACAAATTAAGTCTAATAATAGCAAACCTTGGGAGAGATGTGGAAGCAGGAACACTCATACCCTGCTTTAGAGGGTAAATGTGGTACAGCTGCTTTGAAGAACAATTTTATAACATCTGGTACAGCTGCGGAGGCAATTCAGCTTATTTCCCATGCCTGTACATATACACACCTAAAACAAAATGGGAAACATTCATTAATACCATTTAATAACCTGCTTAAGTGAAGAGCTTAACAATATATCACGAACATCTTTCTGTTGTTAAACAAGAAAACTTATTATTAAAAAGCCTCCGGCTGAGGCTCCTGAGCCCTGCTTCCTCTGTCTGCACTGGGAGGGCCTCTGACCTGATGAAAGACACCAGAGCCTTTGTACACACAGCCCAGGATCACCCGCACCTGCACACTCCTCCACTGTCACGGGGGATGTGGGATAGCCCAAGGCTGTACTTGCCCACTTTATTCCTCTCACCATCTACCCCCCACCGCCACCCAGCGCTGCCCTTGATCTTGCTCATGTTACTGAGGAGAATGAGTAGGAGAGATGCATAAGGGGTTCCAGTGCTCTTGAGAAATCGAGTCTGCAGGAGGCAGGGGCCAGGGATGAGCAGGAGCTCGGGAAAGGACCAGCGCCCAGCAGGCTGCAGCTTGCAGGCTACTGTTTGCTGAGGCCGTGGGTGGAGTTGGAGGTGAGGTCAAGAGAATGTAAGGCGGTGCAAAAGGGTGCTCCACTTCCAAAACCTTCAGTTTAAATCTGCCCACTACCCCCTAACAGTCCCTAATTCCTCCCTCATTCCCTACCCTGTTTCAACTCCACACTCCATTCCTTTGGGCATTCTCTTGGTAACACTCCAGCTCACTCGCCCCTACGTCCTTGCACTGCACCTGCCCAGTGGCACCTCAGCCCAGGATCATTCCAGCCCTTTGCTTTCTCCTTGTCTATACTTGGGTTGCGGGTCAAAACCTAGCATTTTGACACTTCTAAACATTTGTGGCCTCCAATCTCAACTAGTCCATATCTGGACCCCTCTAGTCTTTTTGGCTGTCTTGTCAGTTTTCTCTCCAGTTCTCCAGAGTGGCTTTTTCACACTTTCTCCATTTCCTAAATCCACATCATTTTTACTCTCAGCAAATGATTTGACCTCCTACTTCACAGAGGAATTAGGAATTATTAGAGAAGTCTCTCAATTTTCTCCCACTGACTCTATAAATTGAACTGCGTTGCTGTCTGATTTTTCCCCCTTTTCTTTCTGTTACAGCAGAAAAGTGTATTGCCAGGGCCATTGTTGGAATCCTGCCGATGCAGACAATTGTATTGTTGGGTTAGGGCTCACAGAGTCTTCAAACCCCTTGTACAGGCTGTGTCACAGACCTCTCATATGCCAGGCTGGGTCACCAGACCCCTCACATGTCCAGCTGGGTCACCAGACCCCTCACATGTCCAGCTGGGTCACCAGACCCCTCACATGTCCAGCTGGGTCACCAGACCCCTCACATGTCCAGCTGGGTCACCAGACCCCTCACATGTCCAGCTGGGTCACCAGACCCCTCACATGTCCAGCTGGGTCACCAGACCCCTCACATGTCCAGCTGGGTCACCAGACCCCTCACATGTCCAGCTGGGTCACCAGACCCCTCACATGTCAAGCTGGGTCACCAGACCCCTCACATGTCCAGCTGGGTCACCAGACCCCTCACATGTCCAGCTGGGTCACCAGACCCCTCACATGTCCAGCTGGGTCACCAGACCCCTCACATGCCAAGCTGGGTCACCAGACCCCTCACATGTCCAGCTGGGTCACCAGACCCCTCACATGTCCAGCTGGGTCACCAGACCCCTCACATGTCCAGCTGGGTCACCAGACCCCTCACATGTCCAGCTGGATCACCAAACCCCTCACATGTCCAGCTGGGTCATCAGACCCCTCACATTCAGGCCCATGCTAGGTAATTAGGAAATATCCTGGGAGCAGTTTGCAGATGACACGAGCTCAGTCCTCAGCTTTCTCATCAATGGCAGCAGCAGCAGCAGTGGTGGTGGCCTCCTAGAAGGTCCCGGGGGCCCTGGCAGCAACAGCCTCCAGAAGCAGTAGCAGTGGCCTCCCTGTGCCGCTGTCCCCAGGGACATCCCAGGGCTGGGGGCACTATGGATCAGAGCCACTCGTCCTTTATACTGAAGTCTGATAACCCAGGACAGCTGGGCGCCCACGCACATCTACATCAGACAATAGCCAAGGAACACCTGGACGCACATGCACATTTACATCAAATGCTCAGCAAGATTCTGAACATCAGAGAGGCCATGACCATTTTCCTTCATTTTCCCTACAAAGAGGTGGACCCATTCCTGTCTTAGGCCAATCTCTACTCTTCAGCTTTTGAACTCATGCCATCGACTTTAACTGATCAAATAACCTTTCTGTTTCCTGTATCCTCAGTATTTTCTACAGCATTTGAATATGTCCATGTCACTCCTGTATAATCTATAACAAGATGGCCTTGACCCAAGGTCTTCTCCAGACACTGCCCTAGCTCTTCTCTCCATCACAAATACAGTGAACAACCATGGCACTGTAGTTTTTAAAAATCCAGACTTCTCCCTTCTTTCCGAAGGGAGTTGTCTTTTCAAGCTAATCTATTGCTAGATGTGGTTGGATGGTCCAGCGATGAGCACCTGACCCAACCTAGGTTAACTGGAGTCTGTATTAGTTTGTTTCTGTTGCTTATAACAAAATTCCTGAAACTGGGTAATTTGTAAGAGAATGAAATTTATTGCTTACAATTTTGGAGGTTGGGAAGTCCAAAGTCCAGGAAACACATCTGGTGAAGGCCTTGGTGGTAGTGACAGTGATGCAGGGGTCTCACATGGTAGAATGGTGGAGCAGAGAGAACTGACTTCTTTTAAAGCCCTCAGAATACCCCCCCCCAACCACCACCATCATTAAACCATGCACGATGGCAGTAGGTTGTCCTCACAATCTAATCACCTCTTCAAGGCCCCATCTTGAAATTACCATAGTAGGCTTT
The DNA here is from genome assembly GCF_000696425.1 of Galeopterus variegatus. Classification (NCBI taxonomy): domain Eukaryota; kingdom Metazoa; phylum Chordata; class Mammalia; order Dermoptera; family Cynocephalidae; genus Galeopterus; species Galeopterus variegatus. The sequence goes on along the minus strand of NW_007732348.1, from coordinate 165,919 downwards.
CCCACCCTCAACAGTTACAGTGGAGACTAAGCTTCAGTGAGTTTGGGGGAACATTCAATCCACAGCAGAAACTGTTAGTCAAAAGAATCCTAGAAAGAAGAGATAAACTGCTCACATTCAGTCTACTGCAGAGTTCTTCCCTGATTTGTCTATTTTTAAATCTGCATTATCATTTCATTATATAGCTATACTGCAATCGTTAATCCATCCTCCCATTGATGAATTTTGAAGTGTTTCCGGATTTGGGCTATTATGAATAAAGCTGCTAAGAACATTCTTTTTCCACTCTTTTGGGAGACATTTGTTTTCATTTCTCTTTGGTAAATGACTTGGAATGGAATTCCCAGGTCATGGGTGGATGTAGGTTTAACTTTAGAAGAAACTGCTGAGCAGTTCTCCAAAGCAACTATCCTGTTTTACATTCCGATCAGCAATGCAAGAGAGTTCTACTTGCTTCACATTCTCACCATTTGATAAAGCTAGATTTTAGCGTTTTTAGAGAGTGTGCAATACTATCTCACTGTGGTTTTAATTTGCATTTCCCTCGTGTCTAATGATGTTTAGAAATTTTCATGAGCTTTACTGGCCACTTGTATATCTTCTTTTCTGAAATGTTGGTCAAATATTTGACACTGAAAGACCAGCGATGCAACACGTAAGTGGTTTCTGCCATAGGGTATATCATCTTCTTATCATATCATAGATTAAAGCCAAGAGAAGAAAAGCACTCAGCAGTTCAAGCCTGGCATCGGAATATCCTGGAATATCGGAATATTGAAATTTTATAGAAGGGCTCCTTTTATGCTTTCCTACCAGCCATTGGCAGCAAAGTGTCTTTGCCATGCATTCTGGGGTAGCCCGTTCATTCTACAGGTTTCTAAGCTGTACAGCAGATGCTTGGGCTGTAGCTACTTGTTTGGCTGATACTGTCCTTCCTCCAGTCCCACCAGGCAGGATGCAGAGTCCCAGCAGCTGCCCTTGCTTACCCTGCTGTATTTCCTTCATGGCTGAAGTAAGGCTTCACCTCCTACTTCCTTTCCTATAAATAAACTTTATTTTTCTTGAGCCCATAGATAAACAAACGAATCAATCAATAAAAAGTTAAATCATCAGGACGTGAACGCAAACCCATCATGATAATAACTGGCATGTGTAAGATGCCCTGCAGTTCATAGCCTGTTTTCACATATATAATTTATATCTATCTACAAAACAAAGACACAGGGCATTATTATCACCTCTAATTTACAGATGAGGAAAATTATGGCTCAGAGAGGTTAAATGAGTTTCCTGTGGTCATCCTCATTGGCTGATCTACCCAAGAAAGGAGAGCCATGACTGGGGTTCACAAATGACAGTGTGCTGGAGACAACTCAGCCTCTGTTACCACAGACGAGTGCCAGGAGGGAGGTAGACGGGGATGAAACGGAAGGGGGGACCAAGGGAGCAGGAGATGCTGGACTCTAACTCCCAAGGGTGCTGACCTAGGGTTCAGGGCACTAGGGCAGCTCTTTCTGTGGTGTGATTTGAAGAGTCCCTCAAGAAACCCCACCAAAATTCTCTTTGGGCATGCACAGTGCCTCAGTTTCCATCATCATTAATCTCCTAGTTAAGGCAGTTCTTAAACTTTTCCAGTGAAGCTCCCCAGTGGCTGAGGTACATAAATACCACTCTCAGGGGTCAGGAACAGAGCCCCAGAGGGAGTTAGAAGAGAGATTTTTTCAAACTGATGATCAAAAACATTCATGCAGATTCCATATTCTTCTTCATAATGAAAGTTTGGATTTTAAAAAAGTTTACGTTTATTGTAAAAATAATGACCCTTTGGGGCCGGCCCGGTGGCGCGCTGCTACAGTGTGCCGCTTGGGAGTGCGGCGGTGCTCCCGCCCGAGAGTTCGGATCCCACATACAGACCGGCCGCTCACTGGCTGAGCGAGGTGTGGGAGCAACACCGAGGGTTGCGATCCCGTTGCCGGTCCCGGTCCGGTACGGGCGTGACACTGAGGGTTGCGATCCGTTGCTGGACACGAAAAAAGGGAAAAGGG